>NW_009610269.1:24159-70069 GCF_000690535.1 Cariama cristata
TCTATGAGAGAGGCAAGCAAGGGACCCTGCTCTGACCCCAATGAATACCGCACAGAAAAGAAGCCTCAGCATCTGCACACAGTTCCAGGCGGCTAAAAAAATGTTCCTTAGGGAATCTGACATAATGCACGAATTACTAACTAGATCATTTTATGCAACATTTTTTTTTTTGTCAATTGAGAAGTTTGAAAAGGTCTGACTTGAATATATTTCTCAAAATTTATTAACTGGAATCTTTCTGCTTTTCTTCACAGTCATTCTCAAACTTGCAGATCTGTATTGGAGTTATCTTCGTTTGCAGGTCGTATTTCCAATCATGACTTCGAGACATTTATATTTGGATGCTGCAGTCAACGACTAGAAAAATTATGTGGCTTTAAGGGCCTGGTCAGTTCCTAGTGAAAATTCTTAAAAAGTGCTTTTTTTAACACAAGTGGGTTTACCTGAAGGGTAAGGATTGAAGCCCAGAAGCCTCTAGGTCTCTGTTAGTGCCTCCTGGCACAGAGCACGCAGATCCATGACAGAGCTACAGCCTACGACTTGTAACTCTTCTTACACAAGGGTCGTGTCCACTCCTAAATGATGTGACTTGAGCATCCTACCTGGCTGCCACTTGTGCTTCCATTAAAAACCAAAGTGTTTTATCTGTTATGTTTGAACATATGTAACGTCTCAACCCTTCTTTCTTTTTTTTTCTTTTTTAACATTTAACTCCTCTTCTTCAATTGTTTCAAATAAACATCTTTCACACGGGTCTCACTAGATTGTTATTTACTACTCTTATAGTTGTCAGCACATTTCTAAAATTAAAAACAAAGAAGTTATGTCGGAAGTGATTGTAATCTCAAATAATCTCCTGGTAATCATGTCAAATGTAATTATTCAAATCTGCTGTTCATATCCCACTGTTCTGGTACAAGACTATTATTCTAAGACAGGCACTTCTAGACGTATTCTATTCTTTCAAACTAGACATAGGAAACACCAAAGTTTTGGATTTTTTTTCTGGTGCTTTCAGCTGATCTCTATGGTTTCTCTATTCTATGGTAATTTAGCTCCTTTTTCTCTTTTCTTATACTTCTATTGTTTTCAAGGGTAAGGATACTGCCATTGTTACTGCTTTTCATTGCTCTCCAAGGCTAAAATGCATACCTAGGTTTCACTGATACTATATCTAGGCTTCATTGATACTGTATTTATTTGTTGAATTATGTTCTAGGTCTTTAAATAAAAAGATATGCTCTAACTGACCTGGAAAACAGAGACCTCCCACAGTAATTCCTAGATGTCATTTGGTAGCCTGCAATCCCTCATTCTGAAATTAAAATCTCTGGCTGCCCTCCCAAACCTCTAATCATTGCCTAAAGAGCGTGAGTCAGAAATCAAGTGATGCTGGAGGGTTCAAGAATAGAGATGCAATGCTGTGGACACTGGTAGCCTTAGCTGTATAGATACTGACCCTATTGGCTCTTCCAACCATTTTGTTTCCAAAGAATGTTGACAATACTCATTGTTTTTGCTCCTGTCTCCAGTAAAACCATAACAATCATTTTACAGGATAGTTTATTTTTCCACAGAAATAAAACTGGCAGAAGGGGAATAAAAATATTCTGGTTTTCAAAGGAAGAAAAATATTCAACAAAGTGTGCAGCTCTTGGCCCTTTATTTGGTCATCTGTCACTCAGGGAAGTCAAGGTTGTTAAGCAGCACCAAGGGATTTGTGTTCAGTGAGACCCTTTTGACTTTGTAGCCTCTTGATTTGCACTGACATCGCAATTCTCCCAATATCAAAGACATGAGCTATATAAGAATTTATTGTCTGACAGTAGCTTCTCTTAGATGAAAGGGCTCTATGTTAACCTTTAAAATGTCAGCCTTGGTAGCCCACGTGTCTTGGCGGCTGAAAGGATTGTGAGTAGCATTGAAAGCTATTGCTAAACCGCTTTCTTTCTCCACATGCAAGACTAGCATGGTTTCCTACCCCCTGACAGTGCCCTTCTTCTCTCACCGAGCGTGGGTGAGAGCTGAGCTTGCTGTGGGCACCAATGCATTCCCACTGAAGAAAGTAGAGAGCAAGAAAAGAATTTAGCCTGAATGACAGTTCCTTTCCTGGCCAGCTCCTGGGGCAGCACTCACGCATGCTAACCTTTATTTGAGAGAGACTTCAGCGTTACATGTCAGTCCTTTATTCAGAATGGCAAGATCACAGCCAAAAGTAGCATGAGATGATAACAGGTATCACACACTTCTTGTGGGTTCATAGTATCCAAACTCTGTCAGACTAGTTGGATTATGGGCAGTTTTAAGTTAATAAAACCAATTTGTTTAAAAAGAAATTACCCATTTTCTCTTGTTGATCATCCAGTTGGTCTTATTTTTCCAACAGGCAGAACACATCTGCATCCAATTAGTATATTAGTTGGAGTGCCTCTGCACTGCTACATTACAGTTCCTGTGCGTGGCTTGAAAAAATACGTAGGATGTAAACTCTTCTCTTGTCTCGTTGCAAACCAGGAGAGGCTTTAACAGAACCACAGAGCCCAGGGGGTGAGAGGAGAAAGAGGAGAAGTAGTGAGGTGGTGAATACCGACAGCATTCAGCTCAGCTCCTTAAGCTCAATAAGGCTTTTTTTGTATTAAAGGTAGAGTTTACACTTGCTTTCTGACATATCAAAGTAAAAAGAAAATATCTATTTTAATGGAAGTTAGTTTAGGCTTTGCATGATCATAAATAGAGCACCATTAGTAGAAAAGAACAATACATTACTGGCTCCGTGCTTGCGTCTGCCTTCTCTTCATCCCTCCTAATCCTGCTATGGTAATCAGAGACACACAAATATCAATTAAAGTTACAATTAATACAATTAAACAAATGCAAGAAGCTACTTCGAGGATAGCTTGTGTTTAACCCTCTTATTTGTTGTATAACTGCAGTTTCTCTTTCCAAATGTCCTGGCCAGCCTGTGAGCAAGGTGGAGTTTAACGGGAGTGAGACATCTCATAGCTGTACTAAGGGATGAACAGCATAATAATAGCAACGGAAGTTAAGGGAGCTGTAGGATGAGGTAAGCTTCAGGCTTCAGAGCGTGTTTGAAACAGAGGAGGTTGAAATGATAGCCCCTGGGGGTTTGGCAGGGGACAAGAAAGAGTTGGAGAGGGGGGCAGCTTCCTTGCATGGGGTGGGTCTGCCGAGCCCAGTAGATGAACTGTCGTCCTTTGCCCTGCAGGACAGCAGTAAGCTGTGAGCTCTGCTTTTTACAGGGCACTTAAAGAGACTGGTGGAGTTGGCTGTAGTTGCGTCAACCTACTTTTATGCAGGCAGGGCCTGGGTGTTTCCCTGGACTGGATGAGGACTTGACAGAAATGCCATCCCCCCACCCTGCTTCCCTCCTCCACCCTCTCAGTTTGGTGCTTCCCCTTCAGTGTTTCTCTCTGGCACACTGCCCTCCCCACACTAAGATAAAATAAAGATAAATCATCATAAATAAAGATAAATCATCCCGCAGTTGTGCAGTGTTGGGAGGGCAGTCCTTTGCAGAGCCTGACACTGCTTCTCACCCAGGGAAGCCTATGAACACTTGACTTCCACGCACACAGAGCACACGAGCTTTTATTGGCAAAGGTTTAATGAAGGCAGCCTCCTTCGGCATGTGGCAAAGAGAAGCCATGTCTTTAAGAGGCTCTAACTGAGTTTTTGTTACGCAAAAGCTGGTGTTGCTCAATGCACAACACCTAAAATTCAGACTCTGAGTAAAGCATCTATCAGACTTCCTGGCTCTCAGTGATTGTGGAACAACATGCTTTGTCAGGAATAAAAAAAACACTGGGAGGATGCCCTGAATGGCTAAGACTTCTAGGAATGTGGAGATTGAAACACTTGAACAGCTTTACACTCTGATTGTGCAATCTGGGTGAACATGTAAAAGAAAACTACCGGAAGGTAATGCTGTTTCCAACAACAGCTGGTGCTACAAAACTTTGGGAGAAATTCAGATGCTTTCACACAGGTGCTTTGTGCCATTTTAGATACTGTAGAGTATCCAAGAGTGATCATTCCCCACTGAATCATTGCCTTGGTATTTTTAATATGTTTCAGTTAATATTGGTGAAGGAGGCCAAGAATGAAATTGCTAGTATGGTTAAAAGCCCAGTGCAGCTAAGCCATATACATCATGGGGTAAAAATTACTACCTTGCTTTACATACCTAATCTAGCTCCTTCAGAAGTTATCACGGAAACCAGAAAAGTAATTTTTTCTTCACAGCCCAGAGAGGAGGGTTGTAAGAGCATCTGTCCACAACAGGTGGACCCCGGAAAGAACAGATTTACCTGCTGCTCCATAGAAGATCAACATTAGGGTGCACATAGCAGCATGGGGCAGCAGAGAGATAAAGAGCAGATATTTTTGGACCAAGATAAGCCTGAAGATGGTGATCTTCCTCTAGTGATTGCAGACAGGCTTACAATAACAGGCTTAGGCTAAAAAGTCTGACTTTTAGATGACTGATGGTGTACAAGACACTCTCCCACCAAATGAGTACCAGTGTACTGTAAATTATAGATATCAGAGGCCACACAGTTCTAATGTTGCTCATTATTTCCTTACTCTGTTAGAAAGAAGGTGATGTGAAAGGCTGTAACTTTGAAGGGCTCCAGCATGAGACAGCTGGACCAGCTATGGTCTGCAAAGACTCCTGTTCTCCGGGGCTGGCTGCCTGGAAAGTCGCCACTGCAGGAAGCTGATCCCTATCAGGCTCCTCGCCTCTGAAAGGTTACTGAACATGAAAAATGAAACTGAAATCTTGTTCCTTTTGGTTAGATGAATTTCCTGATAGGTGTCAGGAAATGTCTGAAATGTAAAGGAAACTTCTGTCCTTTCTTTTCTTAGAGTTTTCATAACAGACTGTAGCAGACAAGGATATTTAAATATTTTTATAATTACTTTCTTTTTTTTCTTTCAGTTCCCACAGGTATTCACATAGAAAAAAGGCTAAAAATTCATTTGAACAAGTCTTCCTGTTCTTTACATGCCACCTGACATGCATTAAATTGTGCAAAGTAGCTCATGTTTAGTTCCATATCTAACCGAATTGTGTTAAGTGTTGGGTCATGCATGCCAGAGTCTATTAAATGCAGTGGTTTGTTTCTTCCTAAATTAAGGCAGTCCGGGAAGATTGAACACAAGAAAAGTAAACTGATTCTCGTGACCCGCTGTAGGCATTTCCACAGAAATCTGCTTAACCTATGTCTCTGGATTCATTTAATGAATTCTAAAATTGCAAACATCCATTAAGTAAGGTGGGGAAGAAAGAACATTGAAAATGAAAAGCTGATAAAGGAACATTTCAGCCGCTAGTTAAAAATAACACCTGTCTTGATCAGCAGCTATTTGTTTGATGGCAGAAATGGATGGAGCAAAAGCCAAAAGGAGAAATTTTCCAAGGCTAAAACATAATTATTCATTCAGTTTTTATTGTAAAAAATGAAGATTTGGCGCATGGACCCCAGTTGTGCCTATACAAATCTTGCCCAGAGTGGACAAGAAGCAGGTCAAGGGCAGAGAGAAGGATAGGGATGGCATGAGCCATGACACTAAATCACACTGGGTGTTGTTGCACTGTTTCACAGCCTCTTCTAAATATCATTGCTTTCTCCAGTCCTAGGAGGCTGAAATAGCTACTGAAAGGTCTAACTAGGCTGTTCTTGGGGCAGAGACCTTGAGGAGGGTGGTGTCTCCCTCTCTGCCCACTCAGGAGGTATATACGAAGAGTAGTACACAGTACTAAAATTACAGTCAGGTCCCTTGTGATAGGATTTTTAGCAGTCTCTAAGAAATGTAGAGTACAAAGAATATGAATATCTTCAGTACCTTTCTGTGTCTTATTGGCTCCCTTTCTGATAACTGAAGGAGAAATAAAGCTGCAGAAGAACCATTATTTCATATCTACAGCCCTGTTGTACAGAGGTGTGAATGCTTCCATCAAATTCCAAGATTATCTCCTGAATCTAGAGAAAAATCTATCTTGGTGTTGTTAATAAAACACACATCACAAAAATAAATAAAAACAAACAAACAAGTAAATAAAAGCAAAATTATCTGTCAGAATTTTATTTTATTCTACAAAACTATTCTGCAGTCTTTCTTCTTAATCACAGGAGACTGCATTGTGTTTTTGAAAACTATCTGGAAGGACATTAATAGAAAATTGTAGTTTGCAGTTCTATATTTAAGATCTAATATCTTAAAATTATACCACCTTTTTGCTGTTCAATCCTTCCTAACTTCAGAGGAATCCATCTAATGAGAAAGAATGGTTTTAATTAGTTTTAATAGTACAGGAATTTGTACATAGCTTTATTAATACTATATGGAGATTGTATTGAAATTCCCTGGGCATAAAAGTAAAATTAGGAGGTACAAACCATAGGTTAAAAATAAGTTTAAAGTGTCTGCGTAGAGGACCAATTTGTTTTCTGTTAACACTAATGATTCTTCAAATATGAGCATTTTCCTATTGGTAGAACCACCTGAAAAATGCATGAAATTAAAGAGCAAGATAACATATTGATTTGCTTGTCCAGTGGTCCTCCAAAGGAAAAATTGTTATGATAACCCACCATTGACCAAAACACGTACCCTTATGGGAAAAAAAAAAAAAAAAAAGTCAGATCCAGGCTTTCACAATGTATAGGAAAGGAAAGTGTATTTGACCTGGTCAAATACCTTCTTGATATCTAAGAAGCAGATCAGCGACTTTAACTGCATCAAGGTGGACAAGCGGATTTCATTAGATTTTACTTTCATCATTATCAGGAAAGTTTCACCCTTCAATAAAAACACTGTGATGTCATTTTATTATTTCCAGGAGCTACTCCTTTTCTAGTGGCCAAATTTAGGGGCAGAATTTGAAATCTGCTTTTAAGTGAAAAATTTTACTAGCATATCTAGCTGCACGAAATGTTTGTAATATTCATATATATCCTGGGCTGCCTGGATGCTCTCTAGAAAACGTTCTCATTATTTGGCTGTTTTATCTTTGCCTACAGATGCTCTGAGTAGTGGAGTGTTATTACATTCCAAAGAAAGGATCTTTAGGAAGTGCAATCAACGTAACATGACTTTGAGGCCTATTCTACTTTCCAGCTGTGGAAGCTATTGTTCAAAATATGGACTCCTATTAAAAAAAAAAAAAAAAAAAAAAAAAAGACATTTTTAAGATTAAATGATCAGTGTTTATTTTCTTTCCTGATGACTACTGTATCTGATGGTAGATTGTCCAAGCAGACCATCCTTACAGACCTGCTCTTTAGCAACAGGGTTACAATTATCTTTGTGGTTGTCATTATTGTGTTGTTATTGTTATCAACACGGATTACAATCGAAGTCTCCCTAACAAATGCAAGCACTAGAGAAGCTTATAATTATTTGCATATTTCCTGAATTTACTATTGTTTGGCACAAAATGAACAAACATTCTCTCATAGCCTAGTAATTACAGCAATCACTTAGAAAATAGAAAATACAGCTTAAAATCACTGCCCTACAGAAGACTTGAACGTGCGTCTCCAGGTGGGTGTTTTAAACACTGTAGCTGTGGAGGCCAGTCCCATCTCCTTCTTTCAGTGCTGATCATAAGCGTAGGGGTTTAATTACCTATTGCCAAAGGCTCTGAAACCAAACAGATGCCAGAATGTTTCCCTCTTCCTCAGAGTTATCCAAGTATTTCTTAGATTCGTTTTAATGGCAAGAAGGTTAAAATCATAAAAATCCCCAAAGATGACCAAAGCCATCTGTCCTGCTTCTGGAATATTGCAGGCTGCCCCACCTGAGCAATTGGATAGCTTAGTTCTGATGGCTTGTAGCAATGTCAGGAATTTCACATTAAGTATCTTTCAGATACAGATACTTACATATCAGAGGAAAGAGCCTTACTTACCTCTCATAATCTGGCTAAAGAGCATCCCCCCAATGTGCAGGTGTATTCTATGCCTAATCTAGATACATAATGTTCAAGCTCACTTTCCAGGACTACCATAATTATGCACCTTTAGTTCAGAGTGGGGATCCTATGAATCCTATGACATCCTAGATGTTCCTGCCCATGGTGGGGAGGTAGATGAGAAGATCTTCAAAGACCCCTTCCAATCCAAGCCACTCTATGATTGATTCTGTTGTCTATCTGTTAGGCAACCTGAAATGCGAGAGTCAGGGCTAAGACAGAAAAATGCAGAAAGTTTGCATCTGCTGCGAAGTTGTTAAAGCAGTTGCCCGGATTTGGTGCATGTTGAGTTCAAGCATCTTCTCCCCGCGTTGGCTGTGGTGGTGCTGTGATGCTGCTTGGTGCATAATACCACAGTTTAATGTCAAAGTATTCACTCCCAGTGATCCTTGCTCCACATGTGAGCTCTCTCTCACCTTTCTGACACAGGCAGTTCTCCAAGGTGGATTAAATCTGTGTTGTCTGTTCCTCACTGGGGACATACTCTTCTTGTATCGGGAACTGGAGTTTCAGACTTGGGCTGGGGACTCCAGGAGACAGCACTTTTGTCCATGGCAACATAGAAGTGAAATTCTCTTTGTGGATCCAGAGGAAGATTTTCAAAGCTGAAAATGTCAATTCTTTGTCTAGCTCCAGCTAAAAGTCTGCTTTTGAGATGCCCTGTTATGAACATTTTCTGTTAACAAAAAGACCACATGAAAAAGTTTTTATTCCTAATAGTGGCTTTTATATACTGAATATGTTTCTAGGCACTTTAGTCAGTGGGGCACTATTTCAAGTGGTCTTGTGAGATTTAATTAAGTGACCGTCAAGACTGGGGCAGAGGGTTCCTAAACACCTTTAATCCTCTGCATGGTTTTATGCGATGCCACCACTTGGATTCTAACAGTGAGGACCATTGTCAGACTGAGAGAAGTGCCTGAGAGCAAACTGATAGCTCGTTGCGGTTGCACAGTCTGTTTTCCGCCCTGTTGATAGAAGTCTTTTAGTCTTCTGAGGTGCTGATATACGATGCAACTGCCTTATTACGGAATACACCAGCAATTCTACACTCATTTTCCTGAATTTCAATATTTCAGCAGTATTTCAGCTAGTATTTTCCAAAGAGTTAGTGTTATATGCACTGTAAACCACAAGTGTTCTATAATTTTATGATCTATATGGGAAACGCTAGTCCCTACATGTCCATATAAATACTTAGTAACCTATGTCCTTGCACGTCTTTGAGTTTTGCTGCAGAAAGGATTTTGTCTCTGAGTAAACAAGTCAGGAAGTTAGGATAGTGCTTGCAGTTTCGGATGCCATTACAATCAGTTTTCCAAAGAAGAATAAAATCCCAAAAGATGATACTGGCTTCAGGATGATATTTTTGTGCTGCTTGGATATTGCTTTGTGGGATAATGATTGCTGCTAATAACAAACCAGTGTTTCTTCTCAGCCTTTAGTAATTCTTCAAAAGCATCTAGGAAAAAGCCTGCGGAACACATTTGCTGTTTTTGAGGCTGGTGCATAAAATAAAAATTTTTGTGGTGACAGTTCTTTCTTTTCTTACATATTCTTATTTCCGAAACAGTTTAAGAAGCACCTTGTAAGCCTTCAAATGCACTCAATAATGCCTAAGCTACTTGGCTAACTCAGAAGTCCCTTATGTTTCTAATTATCCCTTCCATGACTTGCTTCAGCTCAGAAAGGAAGACACATAGGAAAAGGACATCATCTGTCATTCATCTGTCAATGTAAACAATGTGTGTATGCACTATAGCAAGGAACTATTAAATATATTCAACAGTGCAATCTTCAACAGTGGCTGACAGAATCATCTTGACAACAAAATTCTGAAACTGGCGTTTTACATTAAGGGACCTTCTACAGCAAAAGTTTCTGCTTTGAATACTCTGCATTGACTTTCCACCCTTTAATCCACAATAAACGGTGTTACTTAGGTGCTCATGTATTTGTGCCTTTTACTCTTGCCTTCACATTATTTAACCTGGAAACAGCTACTTTTTCCCAGGTCGATGGCTAACAGCCAGTTCCTCATCCAGACTACCTGGTGCTTTCTGATTTGCTGTTATCTACTGGCACTGATTTGCTTTTGCTTTCATGGTAAGCCTTGTGTCTTTATCTGTTATATATCGGCCTCGGGATCCAATCCTACAGGAATTATGAAGCTTAGCGACAGATTTAGGAGAGTGCTTAAGTCCTTGCCTAACTTTAAGCTCATTAGTTCTAAGCATTCAAGTGCTTAGGAGCAGACATGTGTTCAAGAACTCTACTGATTCTTGGTGGTAAATCCTACAACACTTAGCAGCCAAGTTGACTGCAGGAGCTTAGCTTCATCAGGACTGTGGAAAAGAGCTCTAGAACAACAGTGCCAGGTTTTTGTTCCGGTTTCTACCCAAAGTTACCCTGGATGAGGTGTGACACCTCTGTTTCCCCATCCTTTAAGGACAGCTAAGATTATATGTACAGATATATATATATACACACATATATATAACGTGTACATTGCTTAGTATTTGTAATGAAATTAGTAACACATTTGATTAATCCTCTGTTATACTGAGCAGAAGCAAATCTGATTAGAAGTATACACCTAAAATGAGTTGTTCCTTTCTTTCATTTATTATCTATCATTGATAAAATATAGTTGTTCCATACTAAAGTAAGGATTATCTGTAGATGATAAAAAATATTACAGTTACAGACAACAATTAGAACTGGCATTTTACTGTTCAAGCTGGTAGCAGAAATTTGAAGTGCAGTTATCACTAAGGAGTTTAGAAGCAAAGAATGGATATATCCACTTACAAATATCGAGGTCATGAAATACTTCAGTCAATCTTGCTTCACATACCAAATCTTGGAACATTATCTTTACATATTACAACCAAAGTCACAGTTGAAGTTGATGTCACTCTGCTAGATAAATGAGCTGAAATTTCATTCATATTATTTTATTTAGTGAGATTTACTTCTCAGGAATCTAATTCAAAGAGAAGTGGACATTCGAAATATGCCCTTCTTTACCACCCTTGTTACTATAAGTGCTGTAGATTGAATTAGAGCTCCAATCTTATCAAAACACTCCCAGTAGCTCCTGTTGTGATATGAACATTGAACAAAGTTGCTACAGAATCATTGTGTGTTGGCAGGAATATTAAAAGTAAATCTGTTCTTTCTGTCATGTGTGACCTTGATACTGAACAATGAAAATGTGCTAAATGACTGACCAGAATATCAGTGTGCTATCTCTTGGCCATATGTGAGGGACAGAAAAATATCTGTTTGTGTGTAAAGTATTTTTTTAACTACTTCAGGTTCAGATGGGGAAAATTTGTGCCAGAAGGTTTGATATGTCATCATGGATATGGCTGACAATGAAAATGCAATGCTAATAATTGTATAATGCTGGTCAAAATATTATTTAGAGGGGACAGAAGTAAAGGGAATGCTCTTTAAGAAAAGCCAGAACAGCTTTACAATTGCAACTGAAGCTAGAACAAGACTTGACTTCAGAAAGAGAAGTAGAACGTGTTTCTTGTCATCATCACAAGTACTGACAAAGGGGAAGGAAGAGGCACTGCATAGTATTCAAGGTACATACTGGGCTCAGTTTCATGTATAAAACCCACATTAGGGCAGTATCAACAGCAAGAGGAAAATGAATTCCCTTTCTTACTTCACATGTTGTTGTTAGGTCGCTCTCCCACTGGATCAGGCTGGGGTGGATAGCAAGGTGTTATCAGCTCCAAATTTCCTCCTTCATTTGCAGCTCCCGTCATGTGTATATTGAATGTTTCCTTGTTGCCTTGTAATTTGAGGGCACTCGTCTGTTAGTTTCCTCCCCAGATGCTGCTTCAGGATGTTATTGCTGTTGCATGCAGTCTGTCATTTCAGAGATGCTCAGACTTCATTTTGGTATCTGAGGAGCTGGAGGAGCCTCTAGAAGCTGTGGAGGTTCACAAACACAAGAGAGCCTGAGGGCAGGGAACGTGGTTTCTGGGCAAGCTGGAGGCAGTCAAACGATGTGGTTTTGTGGATGGAAAAGAAGCTGGATGAAGCTCAGAAGATGGTCCTTCATAAAGAGCTCTGACAAAACCCAGAGACATGGTTATTGATAGTACTCTAGTTTTGATGTTATTGCAAACTCAGGCATAGTGGTGCTGGTTTTGTACCAAAGGAATCCCTTAGTAAAAAAGGAAGAAGAGGGATCATTTCATGAAATAATTAATAGAGTAAGTTGGTCCAAAACATTTCTGAAAAAAAATCAAGCTTTCTGGGATCTCAGAAAGCTTCACAAAATCCCTGTTTGAAATTTGTGTTGCAATAGAAGTATCAGGTAAAAGGAATCCTACACAGAAACTGCAGTAGAACTTAAAAGACAAAAAACTCACAGATGTCTAAAAAATGCTATATCAAAAGCAAGCTAACTCTTTCAGCAACAGGATAACTTTCCTAAGCCTTGGCTTAAGCAATAAACATACACTTTTTTTCCCTCCTTTTTATAGGCTAAAGCTGCCAGGGTATCTTTAAAATCTGTTTTAAATCTTCAGTTTCAACAATAGAGCAATGTATTTTCTTCAGAGAAGACATGGCACTTAAAAAAGAAATGAAAGCAGTAAAAAATGAACAGCATTTGTAACGTCCACCCTTGGCCATTCACATTAAATTGCATGTATGTGTATTAGAATCAATTAAATGAAGGCATGCCTTCCTTCCAACACAGAAAACAATTAGGTAACATATTAAAAGTAGATAACCTTGTTTGCCTCCCACTCAACCTTTCTTCATCATTCTTAATAGCAAACATCTAGCTATTGATCAGTTCATTTTAAATGCTACTAAGGTAAATGCCATACTGCTTTGAACTGATGAAAGAATTGAACAAAGACGAATCGTAGCAATTGTGGCATGTTGAGGAATGCAGATCACAAGAACTGAACAGAAAAAAATGCCTAATGTAACCTTTTCTTCCAAATCTTACAAAAGAAAGAAAACGCATGTTAGGGCAGTCAGAGAAATTTAACTTGACCAAGGCAGATCCCCCTCATCTCCTTCGTTCTGCCTTTGTAGTAAGGACTGCAACTTCATTCTAAATCAATACATTTTCTCAGGCAACAAGATTCCTTCATAAATCATCATTTGCACAACGTGTTTCTGCTAATAAATCTGCAGCTAGAAGGGATAAAGAGGAAACTGTTTAACAATAAACTGTGCTGTTAAACTAGGGCAGAAACAATATAAAACACAAGGTTATTATTGACATCCGTATCTACAAGATGCTCTCTATCTGTGTCAACTGTTGTGGAATTAAATGTACTTTCTCCTGCAAATAGGTGTCTATAAAGTTCAAACTGATGCTCAAGACAATGAAAATGCTGAACCCAAACTATTCATGAAGAGACAAGATTTAATGTATATAATTTAGCTGCAAACCTGGCCAACTGCATTTCGAGCAGATTTTTCAACAGCTTCTCATAGCAAGGCAAAATTTGACACAAATACATATTTTGTGGCTTGGATGTAAACCTAAGGAACTGATTACCCAATAGGCTAAAAATTTCCTTTGAAACCTCAAATGCATGCTCAATATAGTAAGTTAAAAAGCTAAAAACACCAAACTGGGTAAAAAACCAAAAAAAAGGCTGATGATAGTATAAACTATTGATAATCCATGGAATCTGGAAGTTTGAGGGTTATACATTTCTATATGGGGAAGAAGCAGTGCTTTTAAATAAGTTTACATTTTGACAGTTCCCCTCATCCCCCCAAATTAGGAATCTAAAATAAAAATGCTTAATCTTAGTTTAAGAAAAAGTTTTCAAAAACACAACTAAAAATTATATTCCTCTGGCTTTTAATGACAGATGAATTCCAAATTGCTGGCAAAACCACATAGAAATCTGTGCCACTGGACAGGATGGCTCAGAAACCCAGAAAATGGGAAGAGGTAGGTACAAGATCTTAGAGTACCCTACTCTTTTTGCCTTTGAAAACCTGCCTTGTGGGCTAATGTGTCCCAAACAACTTTGTTCCATGCTTCCTCTCCAAAATAAATTCCCTTTCTAACACCTTCCTTCCTGATTATTACTACCCTCACACACTTTCCTGTTTCCAGAACTGTGAGCAGAATTATGCATCAACCACGTACTCCAAAGCAGAAAATGTAAACTCTAAATAAATGGGTCCATTTTCCGACAAGTTCAGCATCTTTCAACCCTAGATTAGTAGATGCATTTCTGACTTATGAATCTGAATAAAGACTTGGAAGGTTGTGTTTTATTCAAATCTTAGGAAAAGTCTTCTGTCTCGATTTTTCAATCTGTCGGTTATAAAATAGTGCACACTATGAAGTGTATGTTGCTTAAGAAAAGACCAGATTCTGCCAAATTTATCTGTGTAGGGCAATGGTATTGCACAAGTAAACAGAACGTATTCAGTTTTCTTCATTAACACTTCTTCTATAGTAGTCAGCAAACAGATCTTCTAGATTTATTTATTAGTGTTAACGTATCTATTCAGCACATTTTTGTTTTGCTCAAACATTAGGAAAACTCTGATACTTTCATGTCTACTGTCACCATGTCTGCCTGAAAAATCTCTGCATCAAGGGAATTTGGTGCAGCCCCTACAAACAGTTTCTTTTTCCTTATTCAGGAACCAAACAACAGAAGTACAGTCCTGGGCCAAATATTGTCCTCACTTGATAAATTTGTTAATCACCTCTCACATCTTGTTGATTCAGCGTCAATCAAAGGCAATACTACTGCTCACATACTTACAGTTCAATTCTAGCTCTAAGCGTATGCGTAAGTGCTTTTTTGGAGAAGTGCCAGAGTTGCTTGGGTCCTTGCCACGTCAGGCCCCTTGTGAATACATTTTTCTCATGTCAGCTATATTTTCAGGACCAGACTTGCGTCTTTCGGCACCTTGACAGCTATGCAACTCATGGCACAGGTGAGTAGGGACTCTCCTGTGCCGAGCACGTTTGACTTCTTCCTGTGCACAATGTTGAGACAGGACCTACAGATATTTCAGGATCCAAAGATCACTAAGACTGGAGAATCCACCCCCAAGTGAATACAACTGTCTATGTTACCACTAAGTATTCCACAGACGGAGAAGAAAATGTATTTGAGCACTTAGAGGAAGAAGCTAGACACGGAGATATTAAAATGAAGAAAAAATGTGCAAAAAGTACTTTGATGAATAATTTAGATTTCTTAGGCTAATATCAGGTTAAATCTTATCCTTATACTCAGACGATCCTACTGTGCGTGTTTTGGCAGTAAATTACAAATGTATCAATTATCTACAACCTTACAGGTTTTGCCTCATGTTTTCTGACTGTTTTTGGAAGTCTGGCAGCCTTGTCTGAGCTCCTGAGCAAACAAGCCCAGATCACTTCCACACCCTATGTGCAGTAAGACTGCACTGGACTCCTTGTCCTTATGGTACACAGTTGCCAGCAAGTCTGATATACCACAGAGTTGATCTACACATGCTCCTAAGAGATATTCAGGACACAGTGGATTGATTTAGCGTTATGCCCAAACATGTAGTTATGTCAGGTATCCCCAGCCACCAGCTCCATATGTTTAGGGAATTGGATCTATGGGAGACACTGTGTAAATCTGCATAAATAATGGAAGGGACAATTAAACCTCAGGTTTCAGATCTAGCCCCTGCGGAACAGGGTCTTAGAGCTTCTGGCAAAATATTCTTTCATGTATATATTTCTTTAATGCAATCTGCAAACTTAAGGTTGTTTTATATGGAGAAAGCTTGGGGGACTGCCCTTGGTACTAAATCCTAGGCAGTGGGTAGTACAAGCCATCCAATCTGTTGATTGAAGAAGAGCCCAACTTAATCTCCACCTGAGGCATGAATATCGTAATGTCTTGGAGGGAAGGCCCATGTGACACAAAAAATGCAGAAGAAATGGCTTTGGGGTTTGAATGATTACTGAAGAAAAAGAATATTAACATCTTGCCAAATATCCCCCTCCTAGTATGCTCAACTTTTAGTCAAAATGGAATATTCTGTGAAATATTTAAACTACTTTCTTTCAGTTGAGGGAGTGATGGTTTGCTAATAATGCACTAATTAAGAGACAGGAATACCATTGCAATACCTTATGGAAATAGCACTTATTTTTAGAAAAAGGTCAATATAACTAAGATGGTGGTATTTCTTACAGTTTAGGAAGATAAATTTATGCAAATGTTGACTATAATCTTCTTATAAAACATAAAGTGTATATTAAGTTATTTTGCCTACAAGTATGTAGGCATTTGTTTCAAGTTAATTTTTTTCAGTGTGCTTTGGACTCACAGGATTCCCTGTTTATTCCACTTGCTCATGAAGAGTTACCAAAGCTAGTGCATCTGGCACAAATCATAATGCTCATTCTTTAGAGTATAATAATATCATGAAAGCAAAGAGCACTGGAGGGCTCTGGAACTTAGAAAACTAGCACCTAATGATAATCTCATTTTTATTTATTAATAGAAATTTAATTTTAATGACAGTGATGTAAAAAATAGCATATATATATAAGATCAAAAGAGAACCAGAATACAGAATATTTCATTTTCAAAATTGCAAATTATTCACTAGCTTCAATGTGCTGTTGTAAAGGTACAAAAGATACATAGGTACTGTAAAGGCATCTATGTGTTTATAGAGTTTAGTGTATAAAAGTTATTGCTTCAAACTCCCTCCAGATATGCAGCGGTGACACTTCCTTCCCACAGGGGTAAATGCAGCTCTAACATGAATAAGAGGAAGGCAGGTCTGCTTGGCCAATGCTCTGCAACATGCCATACAGTAAATGTGCCACTTCAAAGCTCACCTCAGCCTGCTTCTTCACTAAATCTGTGTCTCTGCTGTCTGCTGAAACTGGTGGTTAACAGACTGTGAAGTTTGGGAGTGAAGACTTACTATTTAAAGAAAAAAGGTTTAAGGTACAGTACTAGCATGTGTTAGATAACAGTAACTTATTTAGGAGTCTGAGCTCTGAGTCCGTGTCCTCCGTGCTAGGAAACTGGCATTCCTTCACAACTGGAGGTAACATGTTTGGCAGAGTAACAGCAAGTTGAGTGGACGTGAACTGCCTAAACCCTATTACTGTTCATCTTTCATCAGGGCAAAAACATGCCGGGAAGATAACGTGGCAAAGTCTGCCACGTTCTCTCTGATCTGTAGAGGACCTTGACCTATCAGCCATGTCAACTGAGCAACCCTTCTGAAGGTCTGATCAGAAATTTTTATTTGATCTTTGGCAATATTTCATCTGATCTTTGACAATAATAGTCATACACAATACTAATCAGGATGGGGAGAGGGTAAACTGTCAAAAGAAAACTTACGTTTGAAACACCTCAAAATTGTTTCAGCATTTTAAGGAAGTCCCTTTTGCCCTGTTCATCCCTCGAATCAAAGTTGCTTTCCAGGAATGCTCTGTTTTACTGGCAATGACATCCCATATACTTTTAATCAGCTTCCAAGGTCAAAACTGAAGTAGAACAAAGCTTCAATAAGCATGAATTAGGTATTATGAATTTATTTAAATTAGCTGTAGATCTACTAAATGAAATAGAAAAAAAAAATTCTCATTTCTGTCTTAGCAGGAGGGGAAAAGCTAAGACAATGTGGGATTTAACAGTGTTCCTTTGATAGAATGAAATATACTCTAATTTCTCTGAGCTTTTATGTATTTTTCATTGCTCTGCTGGACTTTAATAGGGATTTTCTTTCTTTGCTTCTTGTACTGGACAGTGATATGCAGCATATAACCTCATTCAGTAAACCAATGATTCAAGACTATTGAGATTTATTTTGAGATTGCATTAGATCAGTCACAAATTTTAGCTGATTGTATATTTTCTTTTTGACTGGCTTTTCTCTTCTCTGACAGCACTGCGATGATGGTGGCTTCCACAAAATTTGCTCTCCAGGTTAATGCTGACTAACTATAACGAAGGAGCATCCCTGACAGGTGTTAGCCCTCCACGCTATTCAGAAAGTTATTTTTCTTTTTCCTTTATAACACACCCATAGAGAGGGGTCTGAACCACAACCATGAATCTAAACACTCCCTAGTTTGGGGTGAGCTTGGATCCAAACCAAGATTTGCAGCTGGGACCCATCTGTAGCTATAACACAATATTGAACAAGTCTGCAGTGGTGTAAATTGGCACTGTTTCACGGACTTCAAGGGAAGCATGCCAGTTTGCGGGAACAGAGGGTATGGATAATCTTACCTCTGTGAAGAAAGAAATAAAAGAGGCTGAGGAAATCAAAGTAGATAGAGGAAACATGAAAATCCAGATCAAAGCAAAAAGCAAAAGGCCTTGAAAGTTAGAAATCTCGTGTGATGCAGAGATACATACAAGTTTGGGATACATTATAGGGATACTTACAAGTGCTTGACCTTGTCTGCTCTGTTGTACTTTGTGCCATGGAGTCCTCAAGAAGCAAAGAACCCATCATTTCTCTTACTAAATTTCTCACAAAATTATTATTCTAACCATCATCTTTCTTTGAACGAGAAAAAAAGGTCCAAATCTTCTTTGAGAATCTGTCAATAGTATTCCCTCTCCAGATGAATAATTTGGCCACTGCTTCAGTCTCAGAGCTGGAGTGCATGTTAACACTCACTGTGATCCCCTCCTGCCGCAGGGCACCACAACATTTAGCAATTCTCATCTTTCAATCAGTTATGAAAATATTAACTAAATTCCTATAAAATTCTTATAAATATGAATTATCTTATCCACGTTTTTATAGTCACAAAGACTGACCAAGGTGAAATAACTTGACTGAATTTAGAGAAACAAAACAGTTCCTTGTGGGGGATGGAACTCAGAGGTTTTGTCTCTTACACCTCTTCTGACATCACTGAAATGTACTTTTCACTCTATAGGTCTGAATCTGCATACACATTTTTGTGGTCGAAGATGGATATGTTTAATTACTCAATTTTAATATCCTGGATTTAGATTTGGAACATTTAAAAAAATATTTACAGGAATTTTGTGATTCCTTCGCAACAGAACTAAGTCTAAAGGAAACTGTGTATAATTTTCACACATGCTGTTTTGCCATGTTATTCGTCAAGTGTTGTTTGAAATGAATAGGCATGCAATGGCTGTCCCATTCATCTCTTAGGACATGCTTGGATACAAATACTTTATTTCTGTGGGAGTCTCTTAGTAAAATTTGTTAATATAAATGGTCACTTTAATCTAAACTAGCCTTTTTCTATTTTTTACTGTCTTTTTAAAGTCTTACTGTAAAAGATTTTAGTTGTCTCTTCAATCTTTTCTCCTAGTTTGCCAGTTTTAATTTCAGTGAAAAATAAGGAAAAAATAAGAAAACCTAAAAGCCAAAAAATGCTTTGGTGTCCCATTAAACCAACAAGGAAGGGACATAAACTGCAAATATAAGCAGTAGCTATATTAAACCTGACAGATTTTTCCCAAGTTTTTTTAGAGCTTTGCTGAACACGAGATCTCTTATTTCCTCAGTGAAACACTGCCTGCTTGGTTCCTTACATGACTTCTGCCTTGTACACCGCATCCAGCTGCCGTTCTCTTGCCCGGACCATTGCTTATGCTCTGGACTGCAGTAAAGTTCGCATGCAGCAGGGATGCCTTGGAAAACACTCATACTTGCTGCTCACGCAGCATCGATCCTGGTTAGATCCCAAAGCACACCTTCCATGCACTCATTTCCTTCAGGAGTGATCCCAGTCACCATCTGAATGCAGTCACATTTTGGAATGAAGAGAGTGAAAACAGCAAAGTAATCCATGCTCAGGTGCCTGTGCGCTCACGACTGAGAGAAGGAATTGTCCAGAGAACCATTTGAAGTCAGACTTGGGTTAAAGGTTTCATCCAAGCGCTGTTCAGACACAGCAATATTTAGATGATTGCTGCTAGGAGATCACAACCAAGTTGGCAAGCGTGTTGGCGAGTGTCAGTGAAACTAGGCAAAATAAGCATTTCCTGCTCAAATAAGTCAATTATAACCTTTTCCTTGTCATAAAACTGCCAGTTGATCTAATTAGGTAGAGGCGAAGAAAATGTAAAGTTGGGACCATAGATCTATAACAATATAGGCCATAGCCTATGTGTCATCTCTTCTGTCTTTGTGAGGGTTTGATCTGAACCATTAAAGCCTTAGCAAGGACTGGTTTGCACAAAGAGTAAGAAAACATACTTACACATCTTAAAATTTCATTTTGCAGTGAATAAAATGTAAAACAAAACAAAACAAAACAAAACAAAACCAAAAAAAAAACCCCAAACATAAATGATGCTTTCTTACTCTATAATAGCTGCTTGAAAAAAAAGAAAAAAAAAGTTTCTGTTGAACTATTGAACCATTTCCCAAACACTCCTTGAAATGTGGAGACTCCTTCACCTGTTCGTTCCTCTGAAGTACATCCAGTCTGGCAGCATATATAACCTCTGTACACCTACTCAAAGCTTAGTTTTTCAGGTTACACTTTTCAGCCCCCTTTCCTGGGTATGTGCGTGAAGTGGTGTGCAATGAAAGCGTGTGCATGAAAGAGGGCTCCAGGCAGCAGTCTTGTGACACAGGTCTGCCCTAAACAAGTAGGAAAAATAAGCATTACTTCATTTGTGGCACAAACCAAACCGGACAGGGTGCTTTAACACAGCACAGGGAGGCCAGGTTGGGCAGGGAAAGATGAAATGGATTTTTTCTCTTGTGTACCATCTAGGCAATTTTTCAGCAAGGGCTAGATCCACACAGACACAGAAAAGACTGGAGAGGTACAGCACCCATTGTACCCATTTTAGGTGCCAATTCTGTTTTAGAAATAAAGGAATTTAGGTTCCCAAAGAGACTTAAACATCCAGTTATCACTTTATCTGTCATTAAAAGTGCAGATCCTTAGAAACTCTCCCATAATCCTGCCCACAATCAGAGGACAGACACCAGCCTATAGCATATTCTGGAAGCAAAACTCTCTCTGCTCTGTTGAGGTTGTTCCAGTTTGCGTATGAAGAGGAAGTATCCCCTGGCCTGACGGATGTTTAGGTGAATTTTTCTTAAGGAGTCTTTGTAACTGGGACCAACAGTGCAGTGATAAGCATGTAAGAAGCCAGTAAGTGAAATGGGTGGTTTGTAAGAACACAGTCCCTGCCTCTGCAGAAAACAGGACTGCCCCATTGAAGGAAAAGGGTAATTCTGCAAGACTACTGGATGCACTGAGAGCACAAGCACAAAAATATTCTGATCTTTTCAGTAAATTATTTAGCTAAAGTAGAAGCTGTGCCATATGAGTGGTCCTGTACTAAGAAAGAGGGAGAAGTGATGTGGCTACGGGACTTGTTAGTCACCTAACTGATATGCAGGGTTTAAGAAAACAAGCATTGAGGAAAAAAAGGAAAGAAACTAAATTCTATACAGCCATGTAGAGACAGATGATAGGTGATTGCTAGATAGACAGATGCATACATTTAGATCTATATATCTGTTAATTTTGTGTATGTAGCCTGTCTTTGAAAAGGCAGCTTTCTCCTCAGAAGAATGTATGTGGCACAACTACTTTGTCTTGATCTCAGTTAACCATGTGATACTGTAATTAAGTCTGTGATACTATGTTACATGAGAAATTTTTGGTTAAACTGGAGAAAAGCGTGATCACTAACAGGACAAGAGCATAAAAGGGGACCAGACAAGTTTTAGTGCTGCCATAAGAACTAAGTATTGGGTGGAAAGTATTTCACTGTGGGGAAGTTCCTACTGCTCTTCCCAGTTGTGAATTCTTGGCACTGATTTTGTGTGCATTTTTTAATGCCCTTGGTAAAAAAAAGAGTCAGAGTGGTGCTGACATTTCCTAGCGATACAGTGTTGGGAGGGAATATGACTCTAAAGGATGGCTGGGAAGAAGCACACAGGAAGAACTGTGTGACGTTGTAGGCTGGAGTAATTGAAATTCAATACTACAAAATGCAAGGTCATGCACTTATGGACTAATAACAAAAGCCTCTGCTACAGGCTAAGAGCTCATTTGTTAGAAATGACTGAGGAAGAGAAAAACCTGGGTATATTAGCAAGTCACAGGATAACTATTAACTATCAAGTAATGCAGCTGCAAAAGGGCCAGAGTTAACAGGAGCAGTATTTCTAGCACAGATAAGGAAAAATTAGTGCCACTGAACAAATGGAGATACGGTCAGTTCTGAGTTGGGAATGCTGCATACAGGTCTGATCAACTCTAAGAGATCACCTATAACCAAAACTTGGGCACAAAGAGGCTGTGGTAGGGGAACAGAGCTCCTGGCTATGTGCAATGGGGAGCCGTGGGCAGGTTCATGCAGTCGGGAACTGGCTCCAGTTCAAAGGCAGTGCCAATACAGAAAAACAGTAGCACACATATCTTTAGGTTTATACTTAAAATCAGTAGAGCAGTGAAGCGTTCAAACAGTTTCTGTCAGTAGCAGGATCTGCTGAGATGGAATTTGACCAAATAATGGAAAGCCTTACGTAATATGTATATATCAGGTCATTTGTAATATGAGGAACCAGGACCTGATAGCCCTGCAAGCCTTTTCCAGCCCTCAGCTCGGAAGGATTTCTTTTTCTGCAGTCCTCATGAGACCTGCAGTAGCTGCCTTCCCTTCCTGTGCTCCAGAGACAAGGCACAGTGAGAAGCAGTGTTGGTGTAACATGATGCAGACCCCCACGGCTCCATGCCCAGCGTTCTCCCAGGACAAACCCACGAGTTGTCTGCGGCAGCTGCAGCCAGAAAGTTCAGGGCCACAGAGGCGCAGACTGCTGCTGCGAAAGGGAGGGAAGGGTCCCAACGCCGCAGGAATCCTCTGTATGTGGGATGGAGATGGAGAGACTTACCCCCTCCCAGTTGAAAAGAAATGTTTGCTTCTGCAAAGTGCTTGTTAAGGTGTGAATCAGAGCTTTCTGCTGGCTACTTTGCATATATCCTTAGTTTTCAAGTAATTTATAGCATCAAACCAATTATGATTGTATATTAATGTGATTCTGGTCTCTGGTCACAATAATCTCAGAGCAATACTTTAAATGCTCCTTTCAGTGTTTCCATTCCTTCTTCATATTTACTGCTATATACAAATTTTTTTCCTTCTACTACAAGCAGCTCAACTGAAAAGTTGTTAGTATATAAGATTGGACATGTTGCTGAAGTTATTTAATTTTTTACAAAATAATAAGCGCTCATTCTAGGTTGGGTGTGAGTATGCAGACCTAATTCACTTGAGTGAGTAAGTCGGTCACGAGTTTTCGTGGGATTAAATGTATAAGGAAGTACTGTTCAGAGTAAGTGCAGGTTTTAGACTTGAAGTCATGATGTGAAGTTTGAAAAACATCAGCAAAATAAAAATGATTCCTCTGATACAGGATAATGTTAGATGTCAGACGCTGTGAAACACGAATGTAGTGCCAAGGCATTCAGCGTAAGGTATGGTTTATATGCCTCCAAAGGCAGTTTGTTAGGAAGTGACTGGGGGGGATTAACGAAAGGATATGAAACATTTAGTCACTACTTCAAATCCTCTCCAGGGCAGAAGTGAATAAGGACCTAAAGAGCTGGAATTGATGCAGTTTGGGCTATGACTGATCTTAAAGTTATGTATGTGCTTAACAGCTTTGTTGGACTGAGCCTGCAAAGTCAATGCTATTTGTTGGCCCATGTGAAACAAGTTGATGTCCCTGATGCAATCCCACTAAGTCAGCACCAAAGGATTAAACAGCAATGAAGTGCTTTTGCACATCTGGTGCTTCTCCCACTGGAGCATGGCTGAGTGACAGGTGGGGAAAAGCCGTACCTGCCTTGGGTAGAGAGGATTTTAGTCTCTAGTGCTGTAAATCTGGCACCTGTCACAAGCACTAAAGCTCACATTACATAGGACAAACCTGAAGCTTTGGTTTTTCTTAAATGTTTTCACAGCTACATCTAATCAATACAGTCTTCTCTTTATTGTAGGAAGAAGTAGTAATTAACTTTCTGTCCAACACAAGCACACTCTCAAGCTGGCATAAAAGTCTGAAGAAGAGGAAAAACAGTTTTGCCTAAACTCATCAGTGTCCTTTGCCAAACTCATGCAATTACTGAGCTTACAAAAAAATCAATGTAGCATATCTTCATTTTATTACAGAGAAATTCTAAAGCAGTAACAGAAAGTCTAGAGAGACCCTGGTCAAGCATTCATCAAGGTAACACTTTCAGGATTACATGGGTGGAAGTATGTACTCACTGTAGGATTAAACAGCAATGTCAGTTTTGTGATTTGCCTCTGGAGAAGGAAAGGAGATCAAGAGCTTTTATCGTGTTCAGGTGCAAGCCACAGGAAATTAGGCTTGCTTTATAGACCATGATTTCCTGACTACACAAGCATAACAATAATTAGGAATCTTGCAGAGGAGATTATATACTGCAAATGTAGTTGTTTACCTCTACATCCCTATTGTAAGATGAGCTTTCCAACACCATCAGTTACCCTGTATATTTTCCCTAGCTGAAACGGGAAGAAAAAAGTCTATGTGTTATGAGACTTCATACTTCTAAAGCTGTATCGTTCATGAAGCCAAATAGATGTCACAGCACAATAAAGGGAATTAATTGCCGTACAAGAGGTGGCAAAATCAACCTATAACTCAATGAAAGTTCAGGAAACGGTATCATTTATATGGATATACCATTGATATGTATCTATTTATATGTGTGTGTATATGTATCTTTATCTCACTTGTACCTATATTCCATTTTCTGTAGCTTTTTGACTGAAAAGTTCTTGTAGACCAGAGCCACCATAACATCCCGAACTCATGCTGTCCTTGGAAGACAAATCCAGAGACATTAAAAGAAACCAACATAAAAGTCAAAGAAGATATATATGTGAAATTATGCTTGGGTTATAAAAAGACTGGGCATGCAGTGGATTCTCAGTTGATGTCATCTGGTTGTGAAGCATCTGAAAATCTTTTTAGTGACAACTAGAAGTATTATTTAGAGGTGAAGAGATAAACCACGCTCTGTAGAACCAAACTTGAAGAGATCATGCAAATCGTTCACAGGCAACTGAAAGACAGAAATGCCAAAGGCACATTTCCTGTTTAAGTAGTAGCTACCAAAAGTTTACTGATGACCATAACATTCCTGTGTTGTACCTACCACACATGAGTATCTTCAGATTTTCATCTACTGTGTGGCATTGTGTTTTGAAAATATGCAAATGTAAAATATCCTTACTGCAGTATATCGTGTCCAACAAATTAAGACAGCCTGTCAGATTCCCATGTGTTACCTTACAAGCTTGCTTTAACTCAGCTGAGCCATTAGATTGTTTTAGAAACACATTGTGCATATTATTTAGACACATGCCACCAGCAATAAGACACTTAAGCATAATTGACAGCTGCTTTATCATGCAATGGCAAGGTGTGTGTCGGAGACAGACAGTCTTCAACAAACAGAAGTCATTGTACAGAGTAATGATGAGAAGATTTCCACAGAATAAAGGGTATAGTCATATTAAAATTCTATCTGATTCGATTAACCAGTGAGTTTGAATCAAGAAGGTAAACTCTAATAGTTCGCCTTCCTTTGATTAATATATCGTTAGTTATTTATCAGCCTTGGGTTTGGTATTTCACAATACAGATCTCATTGCTATCTATATTTTTCTTGGTTTTAATATTAACTATGAGCTAATCATGATATATATAAAAAGGAATTCATCTCACCTTCTTTAATGGTCTAATATCAAGACATCCACTCGTGTCTCCTCAGAGTTCATTATCACTCTCTGGAGGACAATTTAGGCTATCCGCTTTAGGCAGCATTTTCTCACATGAAGCAACCTGAATGATGCACTTTGATAGACCCCTAACTTTTAAATGGCTAAAGTGAGATGAATGCTACCCATAGGGACAACCCCTTCATCCTTTGAAGGCGAAGATGAGGTGACCTCTACAAAAAGAACTCATTAGAGTGGTTTAAAGAACAAGGATGAAATAAATACTGGTACCTTCGAAACCACTGGGAGTTTTACTACTATCCTCACTGGAGACAGGAGGTCACCCTGAGCCTCTGTATGAAATCAATGCGGTTTCTATGTGTTATTTCCTCAACTGGATGACCACTTGTAGAAGGCCATCACATGCTCCCCATCTTTCCTGATAACAACATCAGACATGAAGAGGAATGTGACTGTTGAATCCATTACATTATCCTGGAATCAAGATTTTTATCCCTTTTTGGCAATAACAGTTTATAATGAATGTGAAAGTTGGGCTGTATGGTGGAATTAGCAGTGGTAAGGACTGAGACCTCCCTGAGCCTAATAGCTTTCATATGCCCTCCATCTGTAAACAAAGAGACATTCATGATATTAAAACTACATGGAAAGTATACTGAACACTCCATTACTGGGACAAAAAGAGAGAAAAATATAAGCTCTTATAGTGGGTGTTAGTAGATGACATAAATCTTCATGCTGGATTTGATTTCAAATTTATTTGGGGAGGGTGAAAAGAATGCAAATGATGCCTCATGAACTCACAATGTTTTAGGATGAGATACATAAGTAAATATGCTTTTATATTGGGATTACATTTTTGTCTTCTTTTGATAGCTCCCAAAGCATTTGTATGCTTCACAAGTAATAAAATTATTTTCACGTTAGTCAATACTGCAAGCTGAGAGGCTCAAAAATACTGACCACTGTGATGTACCTGCCTATTCCCTCTGCTGGAAGATTTCTTTCGGTGACAAATTAAATGAATTCAGCTGATCTTTTACTGGATAAGACAAGGAATACTAAAATGGTCTATGATAATATTGTTGTAGTGGAGGTGGTAATCTTCAGGTGAGGGACAGTAGTGAGCAGCCAGGTCAACTTTTAACTGTTGTGAGTAGGTCCACAATGATACTTTGTCCTTGCCTTAAATTCCCAGAGGAGATTTCCAGCTGTCATATGAGCAAGTCATGGAAATACTGCACATTCAGGACTCATTTTCCTGAGAAGCCCTGAACAGAAGAATTAAAAGTTGTGTGAGCAGGACGCTGTTGTGGTGGCTCTGCACAGAGCGCTGTGCAACACCCAGCACCTATAAAGAGCTATTTAGCTCTTATGGCTAGGGAAATCATTCCTACTTATGAGGAAATTCATGCATCAGCTTTATTTTAGTGAAAATCTGAAAGTCAGTGTTTAAAATTTGTCTTTCTCATCCAATTGTGTCAGGAGTTCTGTACCAGCAATTTTGTGTCCCAAGAAAGAAGGAAAGAATAAGCATTGCCACTTATTCAGTTAACCTGAGGTCTGAAGCATACCTATAATTATTGCATTACATAGAGTTTACGGATATTTGTTAAAATTATTTTAATCAATTTTTATCTGGGTACAGCATGTCCAATTTGGAATAGGTTAACTTTCCACTAAGGCAGAACGACAGAGAGATTAAAAGGGAAGGAAGGATTATCATATTGTTATCACTATTAGTGGGTTTATTCACTAGATGAAATTTGATATCTTACAGTTTGTTTCAGATAGAAAGAGAAATGAGTTAAGAAGACGATACTGCTTACAAAAAATGTACATAATCTTGTTTCTTCAAGCACGATGAATCAGAACACAAATTTCACCATTCACTGTCATGGTTTTTAGCCAACTTCCTACAAAAAAACGTTATCCTACCTCCTGTCAGGGGAAGAGTGGCCCCTAGGGCCACAGAACAGTGACCATTCAAGCTGGGCCAAGCTCCCTCCCCTGCCTCTGCCTGGGCACTTCTCCTCACTTTTCAAAATTCAAACACATCTATTCAGATAAAGCAGATTCCTGAGTCGCCCTGCATTTGCCTCCAGCTTGGACAGAGTTTTGTGTCTATGTTTTGCTCTTGGAGATTTCGATTACCTCAACTTCCTTCTTCTATAACAGAGGTTAATGACTTTTTAAAGTTATCTTAAATGAAAGGTAGTGGTTAAACCTAATAGTTCCACTGAATTTTAATCCAGCTATAACAATGTTTTAAGACTTTCTGAAAGTAAGTTTAAAGTTTTACAGGGCTATTAAATGTTAACCTGGCCTTTGACAGCAATAGTGTGGTTTCATCAACTTACACTGAGAAGAACTAAGGAAGCTGGAGCGCAGCATGAACTTCCCATTCCCACTCACATCCACCAGTACTCCATTTGGGATTTAAATACTGCTTACACATTACTGTGAGATCACTGGAAACCACAGTGAACCCCACCAGCAATCTTGCCGACCCGCAGCACCTCTTCCTCTGTTCTAAAAAAAGTGGTAGCAAATGTTTCTCTGTCTTTCTGATAACCCTGACAGGTTCATTACCACTCTTCAGTTTGCTAAAACTCAGAATAAAAGTAGTCATGTAAAATCCCTAAGCAGACCATTCAATCTCATTCATACTACCACACAGTACTATGTTAACAGACATAATATTGCACAAATATGCTAACATTTTTCCAGCTTGAACTGTTGAAATAAAAGCAGAGAGAGATGTATTTGGACATGGTTCATGCCAGTAGTGAATGTTCTCCTAGAATAGTTCTCTGTCAAACCCAGCTTTTAATAGAAGTGGTTGTGGAGCTCCCTTCATCTGGTAGGTTGACAGGTCTGGTGTTAAGTTTCATCCTGTCATGCTTACTCATAATCTTTGTGCCAAAATAAACCATTCCTTTCAGTCATGGTATTTCCGTTTTGCAAATAATTGTGATCTGTTACCGTAACCATCTTAAGTCTCATTTGGTCAATCTAAATATATCTAGATTTCTTCACCTCTTTCCTTGTAAAGCAATTTTTCCAGTTTCTTTTTTCCTCTATATTGTATTTTGCTGAATTATTTACTATTCATCAGTATCATTCTAGTATGAAGTTTGCCCAATGGTTTACACAGTTTTTATTAATGGCATACCTAGTAGAGAGATCCACAAATTGTTCAAATGTCAAATAGAATGAGAATTGTTTGTAAGTAACGTATATGAGGGAGATGTGTATAGTACAAATTATCATGGAAAAGAATTAAATTTTATCCTAGTTCAATAATTTATCCCAGAATAGCTAGATAAGGTCATTTTCTTGAGTATGATACAAGAAAAATGTTTATGTCTGCCCAAGTCAGTGATTCCCAAACTATAGGTCACAGCTGTGAGCAATTAGGATTAGTAGGTTCACAAGCCTCATGGAAATGTGATATGCAGTGGGGAGGGTGGTGGGTACCAAAAACAAAAAAAGAGCTTAGAAATCGTTGATCTAACAGACACATACCATGCCTTCCAAAACTCAAAGGAGTACTGCCATGAAGACCGAGCGCTTCTCATGGTTCTCTCTTCCCCAACAAACCCTACCCTGAGTTAGGGCAGCTCAGAGTCTGGTCCAGCTCCTTTCTGGTGGCTGCAGCACTTGGAGCATCCTTCTGAGCACAGAAAGAGCATGAGGGTCACATCAGTCTCCTTCCACTTCTCACATGCCTTCATCCATTCCTTTCTAATCCTTTTCCTCAGATGTTTCCTTTCCACTGTAGGCTCCAATACTGATTGTGTAGGAACCACCTACTTTGCTCTCTTCTCTGTTCAACTCAGAGAAGGGACAACAGGATAAAAGTATGTGTGACATGACATATGGGAAGCACATCAAGTCTCAAAGTGCCTCACCCTAGCTGTTTCTGCAGGGCACTTATATCACTTCTCATGATATCCCTTGGGGAACAGGCTCTATTAAGTATGTTAATTTTTTGCTTGTATAATGGTTCTTTCAATTCTTTCCAAGTGAATGACAACGTTGATTCCTTTTTATTTTTCTATACTTGCAATTAACGTGAGCCCTGAAATCTTTCAAAACATGAGGTGTTTTAATTTTCTCTGAAAATCAGCGGGGATCTTCTAGAGGAAGGATTCTTTGCTTTATAGTTGAGCTCCTGTAGCTTCATAGAGCTATCATAACCATACATGAGTTCATACAACCAGGGTTTCTCCAGAGAGATCACATGTAGGGCAAGCACACAAACTCCTTACCTGTGTCCTTCTCCTGCTGCCAGACTCTCGGCAAATGTCCTGATTCCTGAGCATGGCCCAGCTCTGAGACCCTGATCTCCTCTCTTTTTACAATCGTTGTCCGTGGCTTTGTTGCTGTCATGCTGACTCTTGCAGTCTTGCTCTAGTTGTTATACATTTATTTGTATTTATTTATATATATTTATTTGTACATATTTAATCTTGTCTTTAAAAAAAGTCGTTACTTTACTGATATTTTTCACTTTTGTTTTTAAATTTAATTCTTTATCTCCCAGTCACCTTTTATGTCAGGTTCATGTTTTTTCATTACTTTTAAGTTTATATGAAAGTCTACTTCATGTACATCCCTCTGCTTAGTTTTTCTAGCTATGCTTTAAAAAAAATAATTAAAAAGTAAAAGACTGGTACGTTACAAGTGGAATTAGGGACATTTAGGGCTGGATGAGAGAAACCAAATCATAGAATCATAGAATCATAGAATCATTTAGGTTGGAAAGTCCAACCGTAAACCCAACACGGCCAAGTCCGCCACTAAACTAAGCACCACATCTACACATCATTTAATTACCTCCAGTAATGGTGACTCCACCACTTCCCTGGGCAGTCTGTTCCAATGCTTGACAACCCTTTCCATGAAGAAATTTTTCCTAATATCTAATCTAAACCTCCACTGGCACAACTTGAGGTTATTTCCTCTCAACCTATCACTGGTTACTTGGGAGAAGAGACCGACCCCCACCTCCCTGCAACCTCCTTTCAAGTCATTGTAGAGAGCGATCAGGTCTCCCCTCACCTCCTCTTCTCCAGACCAAACCCCCCCAGCTCCCTCAGCCGCTCCCCATCAGACTTGTGCTCCAGACCCTTCAGCACCTTCATTGCCCTTCTCTGGACTCGCTCCAGCACCTCAAGGTCTTTCTTGTAGTGCGGGGCCCAAAACTGAACGCAGTACTCGAGGTGCGACCTTATCAGTGCCGAGTACAGGGGGACGATCACTGCCCTGGTCCTGCTGGCCACACTATTCCTGATACAAGCCAGGATGCCATTGGCCTTCTTGACCACCTGGGCACACTGCTGGCTCATATCCAGCCAGCTGTTGACCAACACCCCCAGGTCCTTCTCTGCCGGGCAGCTTTCCAGCCACTCTTCCTCCAGCCTGTAGCGCTGCATGGGATTGTTGTGACCTAAGTGCAGGACCTGGGCACTTGGCCTTGTTGAACCTCAGACAATTGTTCTTGGCCCATCGATCCAGCCTGTCCAGATCCCTCTGCAGAGCCTTCCTATCCTCCAGCAGATCAACACTCCAGTCTAACTTGGTGTCGTCTGCAAATTGACTGAGCGTGCACTCGATCCCCTCATCCAGATCATCTATAAAGATATTAATACCTTTAAAATCCAAAGGATAGTATTTCTTTGCAGGAGAGATCATATCTGTATTTCCTTATGAGCATTGCCTAGCACTGCAGAGATTAATTAAAGCTTGACAAATATTTTCATTTAAACATTTTACAATGAAAAAAACCACTTGTTCTTAAAATAAAACTTTTATACTGTTATTACATCCTTATTTGTGTAGATTCTTAAAAAATGTTTTTTTATTTTTCATATTTTCCCTGTTCTATTTCATTTTGCTTGATTTCTTTCATTTTTCTCCTGGATGAGTGAATGAAAGAAAGGGGTCTGGGATGTTTTCTCACATTTTCCATTTTCCTTCCAACACTCTGTAACTTTTCAAAACTTCCTTAACCTTGGAAAAAGCAAAGAGAAAATAAGTAAAATGAAGCTCAGTAACTTTGCCACTCTATAACTTTTCAAAAAGGTGAAAAAAGTTTTTAACACGTAACAGAGAAACAGAGTTACATAATTTTACTTTTCTGTTGCTTTACACTTTTCCAGAGCTAAAGAGGTTTTTAAATTTACAGAGATGAAAAAAAGCAAAATGAAAAAATAAGGAACAGGGAGAACATAGGTCACCATTTTTAATGCATGTCTTGTAGAAAGGGAAGGCTGAGGGGCAAAAAGACAGGGCAAAGAAAGGATGAAAAGTCAGATCTGAAGCTATGTAAAGAAAATTGCATCACTGTGTAATATAAAAAAAAAAAAAAAGAAAGAAATAGAATTTCCACTTATTTCATTATTCATGTATTTTCTTAATAACTTCAGTCTCCCCTATGACCAGGATCTCTGGACCAACTCAAAAGCAGTCTACAAGGTCCCAATTCAGAAAAGTGCATATCCAAATTTATCTTTACCAGCTTGCAGTCTCTGGCACTCAGTCGGAGGCTGTAAATAGCAGTGAAGCTCGTTTGCGAAGGAGACAGAGCATTCTCAGAGGCCTCAGCTGCGAACGCACTTCCCCAGGCACTAAATTTAAACAGGAATCTCATCACCCTCTACCCCAAGAGGAAGACACATTTCTTTGATGCTGCCATGATTTATACAAATAACTGTAGGACAGTAAATATTGCGGCATGTATTTTTGCTTCATCTGCCCCCATGAATCTTGTGCTCAGTGCTGATGGTCCAGCTCCATCAGCAGTGAGAGGGATCTGCCCCAGCCCCGGGGCACAGAGCATCTCCAGAGGCTTCACTCGAGAGCTGCAGCCTGGGAGAGGCACCCAAGACAGATCTCTCACAAAACAGCAATCTTACCAGGCAGGAACTATATAAATGATGTCACTTTGTGCTAAACATAGTGACCCAGTTGATGTAGGCTGACTGAGCCCCTCTTTTTTAACCTTTCTGAATTACCAGAAAACCCAGACACCTGCTTTCCATGGCACTCCCTTGACCAAGGCTGAGCACATTGCATGGCCTCTGTATCGGTGCTGGGGGAACCTCTTGTCCCAGCATAGGATTTTAATTACCTGCAGTGATTACGCAGGGCTGAGTTGCCTGACACCAAAAAACACTTAACCTCCTCAGCAGGGACCTAGCTGGGTGTAGATAGTCTGAATCCCACCCTAAATCTGGGAAGTCCAAGAGATGCAGGCATCTAAATCCCCAAATGGTTTTTGAGACTAGCCTCAGGAGAGTGTTTATGGGGTGGGAAGGCTGGTTTCCTGAGGCTTGCCCTGTGGCCTGGGGGTTGGAGGTGGTGGCCTCGTACAGAAACCTCCCTCTTGGGCTGCTGGAGCCTGACCACACTCAGCCTCTGTGCACCGAGTCCTTACAGCCCACAAGTTATTCCATGCCTACTGGGACTGGGTGAGTATTTCCATCTTGTAATTAAAAAAAAAAAAAAAACAAAAAAAACCAAAAAAAAAACCCAAAACAAACCATAGTCATGTATGGTTCTATAAAAATGATGTATGAAAGCAACTGTATAGAGTTGGATTTATTCAACTTCATTCTGTACATGTGAGCTGTAAATCTAAAGGAAGAAATACAAATACGGGGTTTTTTTGTTTTTCAGATGGCAATGCTTATTGCGTTTACCTGCGAAAGTGGAAAGACTGGAGATGATTCAGATTATTGGGTAAATAATGCATGTTTAAGAATATGACTCTGGTTGTCCCTTTCGCTGGATTTTCATTTTGTTGAATGATTTATTTATAGCATATCTGTGAATCCAGTCCCTTCTGTGGGTGATGTCATCTTTTTCATGTATTACACATGCTGCACCCCAGGGAAAAAGGCAGCAATGTCTCTCACCTTCTACTATTTCTCATTCCCCTTAGACAGTTCATATAGTTTATATACGTATTTGTTTCTGCTGTCACTGAGGCACCTATTAAAAAATATGCATTTATAGAAAAAGAGGAAAATTACAGATGCCTGTTCAAGTTTGTTTTCTCTCTTACTGACATTTCAGATAGCAGACAAACAATTCTGTTTGTCACTCACTTAAGCCTTATTTGCAACTTATTCCCATAGTACTTTACGTGTGTGATGGCTGACACTTAGCTTTGGGGAGGTTAATCAATCCAAGGCTAAATGATGGTAGCATGAAACAAAGCTAGTAGCAAAAAGACTGGAGAAGACAAACCATCATAAAAAAAACATAGCTTCTTCTCCTGCCAGTTTCCCAAAGGAAAAGAAAAAGAAGGAGAAAGGAGGGTTCTTAAATATCTATCTGGTTTTCTCAGCAAGAGGTCAATGGTTACATTTTTAAGGTTACTTTATTTACTTTTGATTCTATTTATTACATATGTGAAATATGTGAATCTTTGAATCACATTGTAAAGTTACCAGAAAGGAGGAAGACAAAAAGCAATTAGAGTATCTTTCTGTATTTTGGAGGTAATCTATTTCTCTACAGCACCCTGGGAAATCCATCCCACGCATTAACCTCCCAGCTGAGCAGGACATGCAGCTCTTGGGAGGCAAGGAGAATTTCCAGTCCTTGCTAACTTTTGTGAGCTGGGAATTGGTGCCGGGCTCTTAGCATATAAACTATGGTTTCCCTTGGAGAAAATATTTCTTATTTCATTGCCACTCTGCCAGTCCTTACCAGATACTTCCTCTGTTTCAAGGTTTGTCAAAACTTACGATGGACTCAAACTTTTTAATTTTTTTTTTTTTCTGCAGCTGCAACATACAAGGCACCACATATAGCTGGAACTAAGTGCCTGCTCTAAATCACAGTCCCTATAAATTAAATTGAAAATAACTTTTATAATAACATATTTATATGTGGAACCTCAAGTAGATGCTTTATGTTTCCCACAAAGCACAAGAATTCTGAATTCTGGGAATCTTTTCTCAAAAAACCTTTTTGATATATATCACCTCCAACATCCCAGTTCTTTTACATGCAAAAATTACGTTAATATGAATGAGAGTGATTTGTGGAGAGAGGAAACTCTCAGGACCAAGATGCATTAAAAGGTTCTTAGAGGAGAATTTAAGACAGAGAAAAATATCATGGAATTATTCAGTGAGTATGGATTTGACTAGATGGTATCCTAATATAAGGTATAGAGTAAGTACTTTCTGATTTGTAATGCAATATCCTAAAAAAATGGTTGTTGGACCAACTGGTGAATATATCTTTTAAATCTTCTATACCTGAAAATATTTGAGTTAAAGTTGATTACTGTTTCACTTCTTAAATATCCATAGCATTATATATATAAAATTATATATACACTTCTAATTTTAGAAAGTAAAAATATATGTGACAGAAAAATGCATGTATCATCACTGAGGAAAATAGCTAGCTAAGCTTCAGATAAATGTATAAGTTTCTGTCTGGGAAGCCTGAATCCATTAGTGAACTCAACTAATAGGTCAAGAAAAGTAATAGGCAAATAAATATTTTATTAGCATTTTGTGAAACTTGCTAATGGTTAAGCCTACTAATCCTACACTAGTGGGAATCTTCATTCAATATCAGGTCATTATTCAATAGATATTGTCTCCAATTTTATATGAAGTGACTTTCTGAGCATGACTGGAGAAAGGTATTTTCACGTTAATTGAATTCTTTGCTCTAGGATATAGTGAAAGAAATCTGTTGCTGCTCTAACTTTCTTGCTGAATGATCACAGGGACCCAAACAGCTGTATCAAGATGCACCCAAAAAAATGTGCCATACTTATTTTTAATCAATTTTCATCACTGAGTTTTCTCTTTAAAAAGTGAATAAGAAAAAGGCTGGTGTCAGTCAGGAGGAACATCCCACAGCTCCAGATCTCATTCTCCACAAGTGCGGTGTGGAGACCCGGCCCTCCAAGCACCTCCAGGAGTTTTGGAGAGGAGTTGTCTGAGAATGCCAGCATGGATGTGGGATTGCATATCCCCGCCTTCATCCTTTGTAAATCCGAGCTTTGATTTCCACTTCACATCCTCTCTTTGGGGTCAAGCCTCTCGCCACGAGAGACTGGTGGAGACTGGAGTTGCCATGTGCCCTGTAGGAAGCTGGGGATGACACCAGGCAGCCACAGCACATCTTGCTGGCTGGTGCCCTGGGCACCTTCATTTCTCAGAAATATCATTTAACTAGGACCAATCCTGACAGATCCAGCAGCAGAGGCAGCTCCTCAGCATTCAGGGCACTTTGGAAATTATTCTGTTGAGTCAGCCCTCTCATATAGGTGCTAAAACCCAGAAAGCATAGAGCTCAGTGGGCAACTCTTCGTAGGCAAGCTGTCTGGCTTGCCTTTCTCTTTTAACTTTGTTGGTTTTCTTCCTTTTTTTCCCAAGTCGAGCCTACTCAGTTCTGTTTTTCCTGCTGTCCACAGGACTATCTGTGCCTAAGTTCAGACTTCGGTAGTGTTTATTCTGTGAATAACACTGTTAACACCAGCGGAACATGCATGGAGCAAGAAACCACTGAACATCAGAAAAAGCATGAGATTTGTTACACTGCAGATGTACCATTGTGTTTCAATACTAGATAACCTAAATGAGTCTGAAACTTGTATCCTCCTTTATGCTTTTCTAGCTTTAGCTTCATCTCTTATCCTTGGCAGTTAAAAAAGAAAAAGAAAAAAACCACTCATGTCTGAAGAAGAGACTTTCCCTGATTCAGTAATCACTGAGGTTAGATCTTAACACTGATGTGCTGATCATGGGGACATTCATTTCTCAGGACACTAAATAAATTTTACCAAATTATGGTAATATTTAAGCAGGAAAAATACTTAATGATTCTCTCTTATCTAGTCCAGATGGATTGATTTCTTTTCCTAAGAGAGCAGTTTATGAAAATATTGTCTAAACTAACTGTGAGAGTGCTAGAAGAACATACACTGTATGTTTCTTATGTATAATTTAAATAGCAATTTCAAGGCTCCAGTTCTATAGCTGTTCAACATATAAAATTCTCACTCAGCTCTGCAGTTGGAGAAGATTCAATAGAAGCGATTCCACAAGTGATTTCTGTAGGTGTTTTGACTACAAGGGGAGAAAAAAATTGGCCAACAGTATTTGTAAAGTGCTTTTGGATTCTTGGGAGTGAAGGCACTGCAGTGTAAATTGTTGTCATTTTTATGAGCTGGAGCACTCCCCCCCATTCCATATTCTATAAGAAATTTCCCAGTTTTAAAAAACTTGTATCCGCAGTCTCATTTTGCGGTCCCTCTGCTAAAGATGAGCCCCTATGTAAACAGGAATGAAGTTGTAGAACTGACATCGTATATAACGAGTGGCAGTATGGATCAGTAATATAGCAGAAGAGGTTTCAGGGCAAATTCCTTTTTGCTTTGCCTTTGGTCGCATGACTTTTGCATTCCAGTCATAGACAGTGGTGACAGCTTCTCTCTGAGACTATTCCATAGATTGAGGCTAAGATTATAGGGGCTTTATGGTCAAAGTCCTGCAGAAGTAGAGTTTATAACCTGTAGCTACATCTACGCTAGTAAATTAAACCAGGGTCGGTTCCCCGGATCTGAGGCCAGCTGGCATGATCTGCCCACATCTATGCTATTAAACTCTCTTACTTTCCAAAACAGAGTAGCTGAATCCAAACTGCCTATTGGGAATGATCTTTGGCCCATGCTAATTTCCAAATTGTTCCAGTGATTTTTTGGAAGAGTGCTAGCATTCACCAGCCAAAACCGTGTCAGGGATTTTTTCTAACAATTTAACAATACAGACAGCTGATTTCCAGTGCCTGGACTATGTGCTGACTCTGTTTTAATTTCTTAGTCAAGATGTGCTTTCTATCTCTTTCCTGTGCTTTCTATTTCCTGAGCACATGCTCTACCTACAGGATACCATATCAGTGGAAAGAGTTTGTCATCCATCGTCAGAATAAAACTAAAAACTCGCTTGAGGTCTTGAGTGGACAAAGATGTCTAACATGAAATCCTGAGCCAGTTGTTGGAGACACCAAACACATCCCATTTTTACAGTCAAGCTGTAGACAGCTCCTCACCCAGCATGAAGGCTGAGTTTAGAAATCTACCATGGATGGCCCACTGATGCCAGGTGCCTGACTTCTAGGTTACGCGTGCTTGGTACACATGCTTTCCTGTCAGTATATTTATTATAAAGGATTTGAATAGAGTTGCAAATGCAATTTTTCCTACATTGTTCCTTAACTTTGCCTGACTGATACAGCAGCTTTAGTAACGTTTATTTAATTGTATTTGTGTGTGAAAGACTGTGAGATACATCAATATTTATATCTGTCCTTTTGTAGGTAAAATACATGCTCAGGAAAAGGCTGGAGGGAGAACATGTGTGCAGGAGATTGACATAGGGAAAGTAAAGATAAGTATTTTTGAAAATCTATTGCCGTAGTCTTCTCAAATGTCTTTAGTGTTATCATAGATACTTTTAATTTGTATATTACTTTGTATATACCTTTGCTTGTCTTCGAAATGCAAAATACGTTTGTGGAAAAATGCAGTATTTTACATCTGACTGAATACAATAGTGAAAAATACGCAAAAATGTCTAGTCATAAAAGCTCTCCTTTGGGGCTGTAGAAGTCTCAGGTCACCACGGCTACATCAAGATTCACATTTCAAACAACAAGTTATTGGGGGGGTGTATTTTTGCTGTTGTTATTTCCCCTTTTACGGACAGTAATACCCCATTATTCTGTTTGTGGAGCAATTCACATCGACTTCAGGCAAAATCAGGATGAATAGCTTTAACAATTTAAGTAGGTGGTTTTCATAAATATAGTTGACTTCAGACGAACCTTTCTGCCTGCAGAACTATTGGCTTTGATAACCCACAGCTGATCAATGACCACACGTAGCTGAGGAAAGCAAAGCTGGTTTCAGGCTATGGCTGTCCATAGCCTAAAAAAGAGATAGCAGTAGAAGTTTCCAAGGACAGAAATGGGTGGAAGGTGGGCAGTTCTCAGTGATTTTTCTACCCTTTTTCTACCCTTGAAAAGAGAATAAAAGGCAATGCACAGCAGTGCTACTGTCAGGGGAGCAGTTTGGTTCTGATCTCTAGAGACTATGAGAGCTAAAACTCAATGAACAAGGTGAATGAAATTAGGTGAATGAAAGGCAGGCTTTACAGAGATTTGGGGAATATTAATACAATAAGATTATGCAGACAAATGAGGTCTTATCAAGTAAAGGCTAGGTGCAAGTGTAAGCTACTTTACAAACAATTAGACACAAACTACAAGTTCTTTGTTGTAGTATTGACTTGAAAAGGCAATCTGAATGGACAAATTTATTGCATAGTTTTAATTTGATGCATATTTGGTGTCTTAGAGAAAAACACTAGTTATGCATATGAAATGCTAAAACACTACATTAGTATGAAACTTAATGGAACAATTATAACTGAGATCGTATTTTCTTTTTTGCTGTGCATTTCTTGGACTGCTTTTTGCTTGCGTGCAGATGAATCCTGCCTCATTCCCTATGTAGCCTTCAGTATTTGTTGACATTATAATTTGAGAAAGTAAGACTTGCATTTTAAAGTACATACATAAGTCAATTTAGGTTGAAGATAATCATCATCTTTTAATTGAACTTACGGAGTTATAGAAAAAGTGATCTATCATAGATGCTTTAGCTTATGCAAACGTCAGAGTAATGCCAATAAATGTAAACGTCAGATTTCAAGGGGAAGGGCCAAGATCCTTTTACTCTGACTATGGTGAGAATTGTCGTTTCTAGAGCTGGAGATATTTGTGTGGGGTTTTTTTTTTGCTATTCTACCAAAATTTTTATTTAGTAGAATTAAAATTCTACCAAGGCTACGAGAGGCTATGAAAAGATTATTTTAAAACTTATGAAACTCCAGGGATAACACTTTAAGTCCAACAGATGAGTATCTTCTGAAGTTCTTGGGACCCTAAAATATAGATTTTAATGGACACGACATTCCAGCCGTTTAAAGTGGTCCAGCCAGCAAGCGTTTTAATGAAAACACAACTACATACGTATGTGCTTGTGTTAACTCTGTAATGAGGCAAATGTGCTCTTCGGGCATCTGTATGGGTCTGTGTTACCTATGCTCCACGTTTTCATGCATTTCTTCTAGGATTAGACCTAAAGTCCAAACTTGAGAACATATTAATCAAAACTGATATACCAAGTAAATGTTTTTCTTCTTTCTCCCAAACATGTGCTTCTACCCTTTCTTTCATATAAAGCTGAGCCAACACCCAGGCTGCGCAATATCTCCACAATGATAGTCTTAATGTGTGGTAACTTGCTGTTTACTAACCCAAAACCACTTTCAAACATTGGATAGGAAAGACTCCCAACGTGTCATGCAGAAATTCCCTCTGGCAATAAGATCTGATATAGCAGAACTGAGACTCAACTTTCCAATGCAGTAATGACACTTCTCACTCAGGAGGAACCAAACAGACAACTTCAGCTGGAGATATTTGAGAGAGTATGGAGATGACCTTAGTCTGTTCTAGAAGATTTCTAGTTTGCCTTTGGTTATGTACAGTGGGACTTGAATAAACAAACTCTATGGGAATTAAAACAAAACAAAACACCATGGATTACTCTCAGTGCATTCTTTCAAAACCTTCTAAAATACCTTAAAAATGCTTTTTGAAACTTTTTTGATATGTACAGAAAGGATAGTGGTATGATGGCTGTATACAAAGATTTTATTTCAATGATTTACAATGACCAGCTTAAACTTCCTATTTTTACTATGACATGTCACATTCAAACCCTTACTTCACATCAGTTACACATCTCCATTCACACAAAAAAATACTACTACAACAGACTTTTAAGATTATATAGATTGCTTTCAGTGTTCTCAATAGGTTTGAGAAGTTAAACAGAAACCGTTACTTGTCATCCAATAAGTGTTTTTTGGAGAAAGGAGCTATTCGGCTAACTCTGTTGGGATAAGGAAAGAACAAGAACAATGGGAAGAGCTATGCTCAAGAGTCGTACAAAATTATCTGGAACCTTTTATTTGGTGAATTGACTCTTCCCAGGTCTAAAGGCTTGTACTGGCTACAGCTGAAGTTGATTAGAATTTTTCTGTTATTTCTTGGATATTAGAAGTAACCAACAACCCCCCAGTGGGAAGGAAGGTATTATCGGTTGATATTTTCATCTCTATGTAAACTTGCAAAAGTACAGACATTAAATACGAGAGACAGAGAGAGAGAGAGAGATGTGCCTTGTATACTTTTTGATATATGGGAACTTGCCTGCTGGCAGGAGCTCTAGAAGGTTAATTTCAGCAATAGATGGCTTGTGTCAATTACAAATTTTGAATTTGTAACAATATAACTCCATCGTTTCTATAAAACAATATTTAATATACAACAAACTTTCACCACATAAACACATTAAAAACACCTTTTTATAGTTCCAAGAATTGATTACAGGGTTCTCATAAAAACATTTTCATAACTAGAATCTTAATACAGAATGATTCTTTTTTATGCCAAAATACATTTAGACTGTAAATTGTTTGTAGAAAAAGATACAGAGAGAAATGGGGCTTGCTGGCATGTAATCCATCTTATTTCATTGTTTCATGGTCAACTTTAAAGCAATATCTAAAATGTTTATCATAAAATACTTTATTGTTTCATCCAGAGTCTTAACCAGAAAAAAAAAGGAAGTTAATTGGCTTGTGCTCTGTTTCAGTGTCTCTCAGGCGTGCCCAGAGCAGCACTTACCCCTCTGTACATACTACCTTCACCATCACTATCTGTCAAGGGGTTTTTTGAAAGACATCATTCCCATTGACTTTAAGCTTTGGGTGCCCACAGAATGAAGAGTGGATTCACTGTCATAGCTGAACTGCGTTTACCAAATGCAACATTGGAAAAAAAAAAAAAATCCACATAAAAACACGTAGTAAGATTGATCACACAATTTTTATTAGAGTCTTTTGAACAATTGCATTATGTTGTTCCTTTATTTAAAAACTCTTGCAAAAAAAGACATTGGAGTGGACTGGTTTCAACCCTGAGCATTAACACTGCATATCAAGTACTGTAGTAAAGAAGCTGGTTAAGTTTGTAGCACTAGCACAAGTCACTGATATTAATCCTCTAGGTGATCAGGTTTTTACAAAAAAAATACATAGTTTTCAATAAATAATGCTTAATTTTACAACTTTGATACAGCAATGTCATACACTGTTTTGACACATACTAAACTCTGCATGCTATATAGTCTACTAGAAGACAAAACTTTGCCATGCATTTTCTTTTTCTAGTGCTAGAAAACACTTTGTCCTCCAGTGCATTGCCTCAAGCAGCCTTACCATCTTCCTTCTCTCACAGCAATAGGCCGTGCACTGGCATGCAAAAACCTCAAGAAAAGGTTTCCCCCCCACCATCACTCAGACTTCTAAACAAAAGTACTTTTCAGCTTTTCCCCCCAAGACCTGGAGTGGCTATGAAAACGAATTTCATGTGGCCTTGAAAAGTCTTTGAAATTACATATTTTAAAAGTGTCATGCTTGAAAAACTGCTCTAAAACATTCAATTTCCCCCACCTGTGGCCATCATGCAACATCATTGAAATGTTGTAACCATCAACAGTCCCACACTGGAAAACAGGCCTCCATTTTAAAACAGCCCACCAAAAAAATAAAAGGAAAGAAGAAAAAAAGTATCACAGCATTTATGTAAAGACTCCAAAACGCCAACATATGTACAAGAGCAAAACCAGATACAAATTGTAAATGAACTAACAATGGCATATAACTCTTCTCCCTGGCTTCGCCAGGAGTTGAGGCAAGTTGGTTTTGGAGATAAGCAGGACGATGGAAACAAAAACAAATTGTGACAATGGGAGTTCCTGGATTAATCATTATTATTTGATCAAATTTCTTCAAGCGGTAAATCAGTGTCTTGATTTTCTTGGAAGTGGGAATTACCAAAATCTAAAGCCCTAATTAATAACACAGAATTCTAAATCAAACCTGCTTCTGAGCATTCGCAAGTCTTAGAAGTTTGCGCTTTTTCGTCCTGCAAGATTGCACTTCACAGAAAATCCAGATGTTGTAACTAACCACAGAAGAAGAAATTTGATTAATTAATAAGGATTGAAACCTCCATTCTCACACTTCCAGGTTGTTCATCATTGAAAACCATTCACCCCTTCTTATCCATATTGCTTTAGGGGTTTCCTTGTATCTACAGAAGTCATTCCTTTGAAATTGCTGTCAATCACAATTTTCTAAGAGTTTTCAAAATATTCCTATCTTTGCACTGGCATAAGTATTGGGTTTTCTAAGAGAATCTCAACCCAAACAAGGTATTACTTTTATACATGAAATATTACGAACTTTTGTTTCCCTTTTTGTAAGTCATTCTACACTTTCTGCACATTTGTGCTTTATATTGAATATAAAAATAGGTCTTTAAAACTCTATTTACTTTAAACTCACTAAAAAACTACTTGCTTGTGAAATTCTCTTACAAATTCACTGCATCCATGTAGAGAAGATAAAACTAATTAGGCAGTTAATTGGTATAGGTAGTGTGCAAAAAAATTAAGAAAAACAAAAACAATCACAGCCTTCGATGTAGGTGAGGGGAAAGGAAATAAATCAAAGGAATACAACTCCATAGTAGGGGAAATGTAAGGCAACTCATTGTATTAAGTTTTTGTTGTTTGTTTTTTTCCTGGCCATGCTCACAACTGAAGGTTAGGAGGAACTAAGACACCTGTCCTGCCAGCAGCCCTTGCGGCAAAAACTCCCATTAAGCTCAATGAGAATTTTTAAATTTTTTTTAACCAGTGCAGGTTTAAGGCCTTACTAGGCAACGATTGTGAAGATGTAAAAAGGAATTTCATGAACTATGTTGAATACCAAACACGTAAAAATTATATGGCCCTGACTTTGACCCCACAGCAGTTTTACCTCGGTGTAACAACAGAGTTGCACTTTCCTCAAACAGGCATGAGTGAAGGATCAGACTGCACACATGCAAATCACATTCAATAGACTTGAAGAAGTTTCATCTGAATGACAGTGAATGCCTAAAGAGCATGTAGCACTTAAAGGATGCTTGGAATGAGGCTTTCTACCACAGTTGCAAAAGACTACACTTAAAGGAAGAAAATACTTCTTGGTTGTGGTTCTTTTAAAAGGAAGAGAGGAAAAACAACAAAAGGGGGAAAACGGTACGTTTACCAAAATGTTCACTTTAAAATTAAAAAGAATCAGTATGTTTGATTAGGTTTTACATTGAGTTGACATCCTCAGTGTTAGCAAGTAAATTGTCTTTCCACGCCAAGAAGATCATTTTTCTCCCTTCTATCACTGAGTTCTATTACACTTATGAGTAGTATTCTACAGAGACAAATGCAAAGAATGCGGAAAAAAAGGCCACGGGACATACTAAGCCTGCAACAGGACTGCTCTAGCATGTCAACAAGGATTCCTATGTACACTAAAAAATAAAAGGAAAGAGAAATGGAAGGTATGAATATGACAGAAGCAAAAAAATATGAGAGTAGCTTAGCAGATGCCATTTTTCATGATTAGAAGGTTGGTTTTTACTCTCACCGAGATCAGCAGGAGCTTAGGCATTCAACAGCATCAAACTTCAGCCCTAACAATGCAGTGGCTTAAACAGAACACCACCTAATTTTTCCTTGAGCAATATGCAACAATAAACTCTGAAATAAAAGAAACTCAACTATCTGGACAAAAAATTGTTTCCCTGCACCATATAACTTCACTCAAAATATTCCTCTGATAATAGTATTGTATAATTCCCATCTAGAAGAAAGACAAGATATGCTTCTGAGTGGGTTTTATATTCTTTGACTAAAGTAGACCTGTTGCTCTTTTAAAATATGCCTGACTGCTCTATACTTGGATCAGTTATCCTTGACTAATATTTTAAATGGTAATTTTAAAAACAGCTTCCAAAAATATATGCAAGTCAAAACTTTTGTAGGCTGAGACACAGACCTTACTACAATGCAAACTAAATGCAGCCTATATTTGACCATAACCGTTCATAACTCATTGAACATCTGTAAAGCACAAATGTTTAATGACACTGCCTATTATCACTTTAATAAACAAGGATGCATATCAGAAGAAAGGGACTGGAAGAACAAGTCCCTGTACTCTCATGATAGCTTGAAGAATTACTAAGAGAATTTTGGCTCAGTTTTAAGACTTAGAACCTGATCAACTTACTCCATCACCCTAGCCCAGAAACGGATTTTCGACAGGAGGATAGTGAATGGCTAGGCTAGAGCACTTCAGTGTATCTATTTTCTTTCACTCTTTTGCCTTAGAAGAGATAAATGTCATTTGTTTTCAATCTGATTTCTAAGTTATTACATGGAGAACACACTAATCATTTGAGACCAAAAACTGAAAATTCAAGAAACTCTGTTTTATTGAGGACTATCCATTGCCAAGGATATCTTATATATTGTAATTAAGTTTGTTTTAAAACACAGTTTCTCATAAAGAATTATCACAATGCAAGACATAAATTTGAGTTCCCAGATACGCTATATCTCTTTTCTGATAGCAAAGATTTAGGCCAAACAACTTTTATTTAGAATCATGAGTGTTTTATTATTATTATTATTATTAGAAAGAGATCAGATTATATTAATCATTTTACTACCAGTTTAACTAACCTAAAGTAAGATATCTCACCACTTAAATGCCTAAGAGTTGTCTTTGATTAAACATAACATGCATGCAGGTTTTAATGTTATGTTTTATTATGCCTTACAAATGTGTATGCAGGATTTTCATTTCAGCAAGTCTGAAAGCCTGTAGCAGTGGTTGCCACCAACATACCAGCACAGTGAATCGTCCCTGTAAACAGCTGGATCATTAATTAGTGGAGAAAAAAAAAAATTATCAATGCCTATCAGATAAAAAGTAAACTTCTTGAGAAACAAACTTCCACCTTGTGAGTCTGTTTATTGCCATCAGCAGTTGTTTCAGAGCGCGCAACTGAAATCCGATGGCTCTTAAGGTAATTAAAAAAAAAAAATAAAAATGCACACTGACAAAGT
>NW_009610270.1:0-3364 GCF_000690535.1 Cariama cristata
GTGATGGACTGACCCCAACCCCCTGTGCCTCTGGCAGGGAGGGGGGAAAGAAATAGGGAGTAAAGTTGAGCCCAGAAAGAAGGGAAGGGTGGGGGGAAAGTGTTTTAAGATTTAGTTTTATTTCTCATTACCCTAATTTAATTTATTACCAATCAAATCAGAGTAATTTCCCCAACTAAAGTCTGTTTTGCCCATGTCGGTAACTGGTGAGCAATCGATCCCTGCCCTTATCTCAACCCAGGAGCCTTTTGTTATATTTTCTCTCCCCTGCCCAGCTGAGGAGGGCAGTGACAGAGCAGCTTTGGGGGGCACCTGGCCTCCAGCCAGGGTCAACCCCCCTCAGACCTTTTTTGTGCCCAACATGGGGCACAAGCAGTGCAAGGTAAAGATAATAATTGGGATAGGCAATGGGCAAAAGTTGGACTGCACACAGCTAGACAGCAAAGAACAGAATGATTGTGGGGAATTTCTGTTGGTGTAATTCTGAAGGGACAAGGGGTGGATTGTCTGCAAATTGTCTATTTTCATTGGTGGTGTGATGTTATTTTGATTTTGTTGATGTAAGTGAAGTTTGTGACGACGTGCAATCAGTACAATGAATGTGTATTTTAGTGATAATTCTTAAATACCTGATTCTGAGGCAAGGGGTGTTTTCTTCACAGATATTTTTGGGGGTTTGGTGTTTTTTTGTTTGTTTTTAATTCAAAAACAGTCAAATCACCCAGTGCTACTTTTTGTTTAAATATTTCAGGATGTAAATCCATCCTGAAAAATAATCAAGAAAGTGCCAGGTCTGTAAGCTGTTTCAGAAAACTCCTTTTTGGAAACAACTTCAAATACTTATAATTTACTCTATCATTTAGAAGAATTGCTGTATTAACTCCCAATGAAGACATGAAATCAAGCTCCAAGGCTGACTATACTGGCCTAAAGGATTAAGCTTTAGCCAGACACTAAGAGACAAGTACTAAACTAAAAATCAGGTATGTCATAATATTTATCACTCATGTTGGCAGAGACATGAAAAAAATTTCAGGATAGATTAAGAGTTTCATCAGATAATTTGATATTTTAAGGCCTCTTATCAGTAAGAAATATAAATTCAGATCAACTCCTACATAATCTTATTTTGTATTGTCCTTGCCTATTCATCCATACTCAAAAGTGCTTCCTGTCAACTTACAGACACCTGAGTTTCAGTCAAGGCATTCACAGTAAGAACCTCCATTTTAGGGAAAATTTTAATTGTGACATGTAATCAGTCTGCCTAGTAGGACAACATCCATATGTATGCAGGCATGCTAATTCAAGTAAAAAATATGGAAGCTTCCTCCTGGGGTAAAAGTGGCACTTGCTGTCTAGTTAGCTAGAGCATTTTGTCTCCAAGAAAAAGTAAAAAAAAAATTTATGTATGAAACAATCACTTAAAAATTAATTTTTCATAAAGTTTAAATTTAAATAGAGGCCTATAATCTCCAAATTCAACTTTGAAGAGTCCATTCATTCCAAGAAATTGGATGTGACAAATTTTGTCACACTAATTTCACAGTACGAACCTGTTACCCAAAGATGACCTTTAAATGATTATTCTGCTCCTGATTCCCCCCTCACTAGACAAGTCTGGAGGACAGAGCTAAGGTGTTTGTTGTTTGGTTTTTAATTAAACAATCATCACCGTGTGTTTGAAACGACTATCAAAGGATGCTAGTTGCTACCTACACACAATTCAGTGGTAATAAGTAAAAGGGTACCTCAAACTCATCCTTTTTAAATTACAGTGCTACCTTGTTGAAAGTAAACAAGTAAAAGACAGATGCTTTTTAAGAACAATCAAAAGGGTGCAACCTAAAACCACAACACCCAGAGAAGTGACATATGCATTCATACCTATATCTTATACCCTACAAACTGCATTTCTTTCCTTCTCCCTACTACACCTCCACTTTGTTTCATGTCTCCAATCTTGAGTTTTACCATCTTTCAGACACTTCATACATAATTCAGCTCCTTGTTTAACACCCCTCCCTAGAAAAAGAGCATCAGGATCCCACCCATGGAACCACAGCCTGTCAGCCACAGAGCCCACAATACCCTGATAGCTGTTTGTCGAGCTATACAGCTAACAATCAAGGAGAGAATCTGGCTTTAGATACAACCCTCCTTACAAGGATCTTTTACAATGGCTCTGCTTTCCGATCCAGCTCTTCACATAGTCCCATCACATATCCCACCAGTGGGGGATATGGGGAAGAAGGAGCAGGGAAGGAAACTGATACCAGGCTCACACTAACTCCAAGACACTAAATCTACACCGCTTCTCAAAAGGTTAATCAGGTACTCTCCTTTCTCCTGGTCCCCAACCAGGTCTCCTGATGGCATTAGCTCTGCCATTCATTCACCCATGCAGGGAGTCACATCAGCTTACTGATCCACATTTTGTTCTTTTTTTCCACTATTCTCAGACAGATAAGCAGCCTGGATCCATTTAACAAAAGGCTTCACACATAGTAGTGCCAAAGAAGTCAGGTACACAAAAGACAGGAAGGTAAGAAGGGGAGACAACTACTCTTAGTAGGCAGCATAGTCTTAGATCAGTTGTAAAAGCCATTTTCCAAGTACTTGTGAACATTATTTACAAAAAAAAAAATCTGCCTCAGGTCCATCTCTGTGTAATAGCCAAGGGAAATTCAGCCCAGGGCCTGCTGACCAGTGGTTACACCCACACAGACAAGAAATGAGACAGTACTACTCAATAGCATGGCTCATGGATACTGCCTGAAAACAGATCATGCTTGAATATCCACAACCACAGCTAGTAACAAACAGCACAGCTGGGACAGTATAAACCACAGCAGCAACAGATATGAATCTGCACAAGACAGTTGCTGCTGAGGACCTCGGCAAAGGGTGAAGCCAGGAAAAAAAACAGGACACTCAGAGCTTCAAAGGAAAAGGGATCCAAGGACCTGGTATGTGCAGGACAATCAGGGGATCAGGACTAGCCAGCATGGGTTCATGAAAGGCAGGTCCTGCTTGACCAACCTGATCTCCTTCTACGACCGGGTGACTCGCTTGGTGGATGAGGGAAAGGCTGTGGATGTGGTCTACCTGGACTTTAGCAAGGCCTTTGACACTGTCTCCCACAGCATTCTCCTGGAGAAACTGGCAGCTCATGGCTTGGACAGGCATACCCTTCACTGGGTGAAAAACTGGCTGGCCGGCCGTGCCCAGAGAGTGGTGGTGAATGGAGTTAAACACAGTTGGCAGCCGGTCACCAGTGGTGTTCTGCAGGGCTCAGTGTTGGGGCCAGTTCTGTTCAACATTTTCATCGATGGTTTGGACAAGGGGATCAAGTGCACCCTCA
>NW_009610271.1:0-37138 GCF_000690535.1 Cariama cristata
ACCGTTCTATGATTCTATGATTCTATGACAAACACTGATACTCTATTTCACAGCAATGGCGCTGGTATGGGTACTCCCTGGAAGCTCTCATTTCTGCCAGGCTGGGCATAGAATCATTGAAGAAGAACCCAAAGCTACCAAAAATGTTGGTATGCTGTATAGCTGGGCTGCTAGAGAGAAATGAACAAAAGAAGGCCCCTGAAAGCACTTTAAAGATGCTCTGACATCCTCTTTTCAAGCTTGTCAGAGCAATACTGAAACCTGTTAGAACATGACTACGTAACAAGGTATTGCCAGAGAGATCTGCAGTAAAATGGCTGCAGACCTTGGAGCAAAGCACATAGCCCTGTGGAAGACTGGGAGAGCAACAAGGAAGCTCTGAGGCACTCGGCGGTCATCAGAAATGCAATTAGCTACAGCACACAGAAGAAAGTTGTCGCTGAGCAACGTGGTAAACTACATGCGGTTCTGAAAGAATAGGTGTGCATACACTTGTACCTGTGTTCTACTGTTTGCTTTCTCTGTTTATTCAGACTTAATTTCCGCCACAGGGGCCCTATTGCAGTCATTAATTGAGGTGTGACAACTTTTTGATATCTTCATACAGAAACAATCCCATTCAGTAAGTGTAATGAGTCATCTGAAATCTTCCTCAAACTGCGTGATGAGACCTTGAACAAAGCGTGCAAGGGTTTGTATCACCCTCTGTGACAGGAGACCATCGAAGAGGTACACCGTCTATTCCTCTGGATCTGCTTACTCATTCCCTCTGCTGCTTGGGCTCTACAGTGGAGGATTTTCAGGCCTTTCTAATTATATTTGCATTTAGCAACCTTCTTCTGAGCTACTGTTCAAAAAACAGCCACAACAAATAAATAAACAAGCCCAGGGCTGCCAGTTCAGACAGCTGGCATGCTCTCTCTGAGGGCATCTGCCCTTTCCGTAGCACCAAGATCACAGATTGTCAGCAGTGGCCTTTCAACTCGTAGTAGCTTTCCTGCAGTAGGCTTGTACATCCTTGGCCCCTGAAAAAAACTAAAGACCTTAGAAATGTCTTTTGGATTTCTCTTTATTTTTTTTTCTTCTTTATTGGGCTTTGCACAGTCCTGGAAAAATGTCTGCAATATCTTTCATAAACATCATCATTTATTAATGTACTGCAAGTCTGAAACAGCCCAGTTGTTTGGGTGCCTGGTAACGTCTGAGGTTAGCTCATTTATAAAGAGGAGCAACACTGGAAAGTGTTTCTCTTCAGAGAGTCCTGCTGATGAAAAGTTGCTTAGAGCTCATCCAAAATTCTGTCTCACACCAAATCTTTAATATAGTTTCTTTTGGATTAACTTACATCATGTGTGCTTTTTTTCCCCTAATAACCACCAGTATATTTGTATGCATTATTTTGATGCAGAGTTTTTATTTTGATGTTGTGTGAGAGATGTGGAAACCACACCTTGGAAATTTGGCTGGCATTTCTGTAGAAATGTAACAATAGTGTGACAGCTTAACCAAATGGGTACTGGTATTTAACTTGCTTTTCTTTTCGTCTAGTAATTTCAAATGTAATTTGTATATTCATAGGATAGGAAGACAGTGACTCATTAGAAGATGTATCATGTTCTATAGAGGGAAATGCTCTGGAAATAAGCAGTACATTCGCAGGTTGAACAGATCAAATACAGCAGAGGGCAGAAGGGAAGGATACACAAAAAACCCCATCACCTTTCTCTTTTCTGAATGTGTGCATAAGGCGAGGATTAGGATCATCATGTAATATTCAGGACAGTTGCGTGGGAAATACATTTCCCATAGCAACAGCTGGTTTAGACGTTAGAGCAAGATTAAAGAGAACCTATTTCATCTATCTTTTGTTTTAAATGAATGATTATCTGCCAAACCACCAGGTCAAAACAAGTGCTTCCATGAAGATAAACAACTCTTTGCAAAAATTATACTCTTTCTGTGGATTTGGTTTTCTTATCTGATAATGGGCAATCATGTGCCATACTCCAGGTCTCTGTGTAACTACTAATTCACCATTTCAGTTCTACATGGTTAGCCAAAAAGGCTTGTAAGTAAGTAAAAAGGAATGCAAAAATATTAATAAATTCAAGATGTTAAACTCTGATTTGTACGTAATTCCGTTAATACATGCAGTTCAAATTAAAATGTAACACCAGACTTTCTGGACCTGTTGGCTTTTAAAAATCTAATAAAAGACAAGATTATATTGTAAAAATATTATAATCCAGTTTTGTTCTTATCTCTAGCTCTGTAAAAAGAAAACTAGAGGCAAGTAATAACTTCTCTAAATGAGTCATTACCAGAGATTACTATTTTCAAATAACACCCAAAAATTTGTCAGGCATTAAAGAGCAAATAGGAAAGACTGGACTTTTCTCTTTGTACAAAGAGATTAGGCTCAAATCCTCAAAGGCTTACATACTCAAGTCCTACTGAGGGCCCAGGTTCATTTCATCTAACCAAAAGATCCTAAATCAGGAGTCATGTCATCACAGACTCCCTCTAAAAATCCTCAAAGGAAAATGAGGGGGATCAGACGACAGCTTAGCTTCCCTAGAAGCTAAATAGCCTTTTGAAGGAGTCTGCCTCTTGCTTTTGGGGTGCTTGCAGGAGGCAATGCTCCTACTGAAAGCAACTGAAGGCAAAATGCAAGCACCTCACTGGAAGTGTGGTGGCTTGTTAGCAGTTCAGTGCTTCCACACTTGTGACAAGCTAGACCTCCATCACGTGGGATGTGCCAGGTGCCACTGATAAACAAGGGGAGGGACAGAGAGAACCTGGAAAAAATTGATGGCAAGGACTCTGTACTCATGAATTTTTTGCGTAGGCATGTCCTGATGGTATTTGCAAATTTATTAACTGATTTACTTTACTTATGTTAATCAGATCACGTACTCTAGGCATCATGGAAGAAGCATTTGTTTTTGAAGTAGCTTAAATAAAGAGCAGATGGCGGCTTGGTGAGCAGGGTCTGGATTTGTGCTCAGTTCCAGGTTCACAGTCCCAACCTATTTGTGAGACTCTAAATCAGAATATATCATATTTGAGCCAATATTCACAAAAATCTGCATGGAAAAGCTTACATTTGATAGTTGAGAGTCAGTGTGTTGATTGATTTTTGATAGAAGGAACTTAAACGTCCTGGCTGCTTGGGCCATTGCATATCTGATTAATATCTGTGAAAAAAACAGTTATGGGGCCACATAGAGACAGAGTGAAGGTCTTGATTGCTCACCAAAAAAGGCATCTGCTGGGGTATGAAAGACTCAGGTTCAGCTCCCTGTTTAAAATATTTCACAGTTCACCTCTCCACAAGAAGAGTTGAAAAGCACCGATCTCTCAGAGAAGCTAGCAGCAGGATATTTGGGATATTGCCTGGATTGTAGGATAGCAAAGTTTCCAGTTCTCTGCCAGACTTTCTTCATCTCCTTTGGTGCCGATTAGTCCCTCTGATGGCCACCACTGGTGCAGCTGACCCTTGCTCCCTTATGGGACATGTCTGAGACGCCCTTCTTTCTTACCTTTGTTTATGGTGGTGCAGGTCGTAGCTGCTGGTCTCTTTGGAGCCCATCTTCCCCAAAGCTGAGCTCAGGACCAGAGGCAGGGCCAGCCTGAAGCACATAGGAAACGAAAAGAGAATTAAAGTCCTTTTGAAAGCTCCTCTGCTAAAGCATGTTCTCGTGAACAGGCCAGGACTTCATGTCTGATTGTTTTTCGGTGGCGCAGGGGTACGCCATGTGTTTGCACCAGTCCAGGGGGGGCATTTATATATTCCCCACTAAAAGGGCTGAATTCCTCAGGCAGAGGAAGAAGCTGTTCAGTCTGTCCCTCAGGCTTGCCAAACCTCTCTCATCTCAAGGGAGAATCTCATTACAAAGAGGATTTCCCCCTTCTTTCATCGAGCACTTTCAGTCATTTCAGTGTGAGCTCTCTCCTTGGATCTTATTGTTTTTAGAAATGTGTACCTTTCTGGGAGCTAAAATGGCCGTTGTTAGAAACAAAACCAAAACATCTCTGTGTGTGGGAAAGTAGGACCTAGCACAAATAGTCACAACTGCAAATGGACACTGCTTTGCGTTCCAAGTGACTATGACCCCAGATGGTAGGATATGACTATATGCTGGCAGTCCTTGGTAAAATAAAGCCCCGTTTCAAGTATATTTGCCTCTAGAAATAGAAAAGTATCCTCTATATTTATGTTATATTAGTGCTTGGGTTTGGACATTTTGCCAAAAGTTGTCCAAAAATAAAAAAAAAAAAAAAAAGAAAAAAGTTTTGCATGAATCATCCATGTTACAGTCTTCATAAACCTACATCATTACCAAAGTATGTCCCAAATTGCTGTGTGAATACCAGGCTTGAAACACTGGTGGGAAAAGGAGGGTATAAAATTATGTCAGAGTACAAGCGGTACTAGTACAATGGCAATGCAATATCATTCTGTTAGTCTATGAAATTTCTGTGGTGATACTCTAACTGTAAGACATATGTCTTTGATACAATAGCAGATGCGGTAATGCTCTGTTTTACGCACTATGCCATGCCTCCATCAGTCTGTGGCAATATAACCTCAAACCATAAGAGCAAAATAAGGCTGAACTTACAACTTTTTTAATACTTATTATACAGTGCAGCATTACAATGGCAATAGTCACTACAGATCTGATTAAGGGAGCCTCTGAAGAGAAGCTGCTGACACCCTAAGATTCTTCTGATGATATCTTAGAATGAAGACTAATTTACTGAAAAAAGTTGTACTTGTCTTTCAACAGCTATCTCATGGAATGGTTTATAAATTTTTTTCAGGATCTCTTCGTTATAAAAAGAAGGTTTATGAACATTTGCTGGTGGACACATTAAATTGTCACCCACAAAATGATGATGAGCATATCGATTCCTTCTAACTCTTTTTTCATTTGTTTACTGTTAACCATAAGAAGGTGAGGACAGTCAAGCACAGGAGCAGATTGCCCAGAGAGGCTGTGCAGTCTCCACCCTTGGAGGTTTTCAACACTCATATGGATAAAGGCCTGAACAATCTGGTCTGACCTCATAGCTGCCCTTGCTTTGAGACGGAGGTCATCTTCCTGAGGTTCCTTTGCACCTGAACTATGCCATGACCCTGTGATCCTAATATCTATTATTTACAATTTTATAGCTGAAATGATCTGCACTAGTCTCATCGTTCAGCACTGTATTTCCACCATAGCAGCAATTCAATTGTACAGAGGTCTCTGAATCACAGACCCTGGATCTTAAGGGGGACTTTAACCTCCCTGACAGCTGCTGGAAGGATGATACGATGCGACACAGACCGTAAAGAGGATTTGTGGAAGGGGATAACTTCTTGGCTTAGGTATAGGATGGGCAACTAAGGGTGATATACAGTTGGATCTACTATTCACTAATAAAGAAGAGCAGATCAGAGATGTGATGATCAATGGCAACAGTGGCTGCAGCGACCATGAAACAGTGGAGTTTGAGATCCAGAGGGAAGCAAGGAAGGAGATGGCAGAGCATAGGAGACCAGATTTCAGACTGTCTGAGGAACGTGTAGGTGGCATTACTGCATCTCTGAAGGGTAAAAGGAGTTCAGGGAAGCTGGCAAGTCTTTAAAGAACAGTTCATCACAATCCTTAGGAAACCAAGCAGACTTACCAGGATATTGGTTTGGCTGAGCAGGAAAGTCATGACAGAGCTCCAAAGCAAAATGGCAACAAAAAGGGGAAGCAGGGCCAGGCTATAAAGGAGGAATTTGGAAACATTGCCAGGGCACACAGAGATGGTGTCACAAAAGCCAAAGGCCAGCTGGAGTTAAGACTTTCAAGGAATGTCAAGGGCAACAAGAAGAGTTTTTCTGCAGTAGTAGAAGTCTGAACAAGGAAAATGTGAGGCCGTTGCTAAGTGAAGCAGTGGTTCAGTGATAGCAGACAAACTGATGTACTCAACGCTTTCTTTGCCTGTGTCCACCAAGAAGGTGTCCCAGCCCTCTGTGCCAAGTGAAGGGGTTCAGAGAGGAGAGTAACTAACAGCACGGTATGAGGACCAAGTCAGGGATTACAGACAAAAACTTGACCCAGACAAAAATCTGGTCCTGGGCACATGGAGAAGCAAAACCACATTGGCAGCATGGATTTACCAGAGATAAATGATGCGTGACCAACCCGATAGCCTTCTACGATAAATTTCCTGGATTCCTGGATGAGGAGTGTAGTCAGTGTCATTTACTTGTTAACCTTGACTTTAATGAGGCTTTCAACATTGTCTCCCACACTAATCTTGTATCCAAGTTAAGACACTGAAGTCTAGATGAGTGGAAAAACAAATGAGTAAAAAACTGGTTGGACAATCAGGGTCACAGCTTAGTGGTTAATGGGTTGTACTCTACCTGGTAGTCAGTGACAAACCAGCATTGCAAGAGTGTATACTGGGACTTGTCCTGTTTAATGTCCTTATCAGTGACCTGAAGGAGGTGACAGAGTGCACCCTCATCAAGTTTGCAGTTGACACCAAACTGGGAGCAGGGACCGGCCAATATCCTCAAGGGCAGGGCTACCATCCAGAGGGAGCTAGGCAGGCTGGAGGGATGGACCAATCTTGGGAAATTCAAAGAAGAATTGCTGGACTCCCCAGAAGAGAGTGACTGTGATCCATGCTGCAGCTTCAGAGCTCAGGGCTGGCTCTTTCCCTCCTCAATGGGGGAAAGACCTCTGCTTTATGCCCTTCCACATGCATGTAGTGAGAACCACAATTAGACTCTGGCCATCATGTAGCAATGCTGCTGAAAACCTGTGTGTTCTCACTGCCCAACTTCATTACAAGTCACTCCTTAGTCTTTCCATGAGCTATCAGGCTGTGGGGCTGATCCATAGCTCATTGACTTTGCTGCAAATCTTTCAGCAGATTGTAACAGACTTTGGATCAAGACCTCTGCAAGCTATGACTCTCCTTTGTGCCAATATATTAGTAACTAGTTCATTGCTTGCCCTATTTATAACCTTGCATTTTTTCTTCTTTTTGAGATTTGCTCCTTTTATCTGAGTGTTTAAACTCAACTCAGTTCTTTCATATTTGACTCTTTTTTCATCACCCTTCAGAACTTTATAGCTGACTGTGCTTTCATCAGGAAGCTGGACTAGAGACCTCCTGAGGTCCCTCCACACCTGCATCATCCTGTGATGCTACGAACTGCTCTTCTCTGTTAGGATAGGAGCTGAGGAGTTTCATTTTCAGGCTGTTTTAAGGAAGAAGCTAAATGCAGCTGCAGCACTAACTGGACTCCTGTTTTCCCACCTTCAGCTGTCCCCACACCCTTTGCTAATAGATCATTAGGCATGTTTATGCTGCTTTCAGTTGACAAATTGTTTATGCAACCTTTCATGATATAACTGTAGCAAATGCTTTTAAAACAAATAAACAGACAAAGAGTTTGGCTCTACCAGTAAGGACTAGACTGTGGCTTTGTTCCAAGACCCAAGAGCCATGCCCAGAGGGGTATTCAGTTGCACTATGCTCAACACTAGCAAAAAAGGAAAGAATTATTTTTCTAAAAGATTCACATTCAGCCTACTGCTGCTGTGGAAGAAAGAGGGAGAAAGGGGGAAAGGAAGCAGGAGCACATGAAAATTGTTACTGCTGTATGCCAGCATCAACAAATGTACATGTACACACCTCCTTAGATTCCCAGCCAAGTCTTTTCTCAGTTTGTGTCCACCTTGGGGGGGGGCGGGGGGGGGGGGGGCGCGTCACAAAACAGACGAATTAAATTTATCTTGCTCCTCTGCCAAGGTATTGTAATAGGAATTTCAGTCTTCAGCTTTCTAGCCAAAGAGAGCCTAGGCGCTTTCTTAAGCATCCTCAGTCATACACATTCTTCATACCAGGAGCTAAAAATATTAAAGTCACTGGCACAGCAGACTGACATAACAGCTAAAACCTTTGGTCTGCTAAACATGTTAAAATGGGGAAAAGCTATCCTACAGACGTTGTTGGTACATTTGAGCAGCTCTAGTGGAGTCTAGAGAAGGAAATTTAACATAAGAAAGATGCAAAAAATATTTTGAGTTCCTCAGATATAAAAGTTGCTTTACCTGCCAAAATAAGAAGCAGGAAAGAGGAGGAGAGTGGAGAAATTTGACAGGACTCATAAAAATCTCCAAAATTTAAATATCCATGTGGTAGGAATCTTACAGTTAGGAACTCGCAGGAAATACCCATGGCCAGATTTCCAAGGGCACTGAGAAGTCTGTGGACCAGGCTTGAGACCCTACGGAAAAAAATCAGCATAGGACCAGAAGGACTTAAGGAGGAGATATGTGACTTGACTTACTATGTTAGGTACTCGTGCTGAAACCACCCACCCACAAAAGAATTGCACAGCTCTTTCTGGTTCTGGTACATACCTATTTATCTATTTCTTTGATACCAGAATATATTGGGCATTTTAAGTTCTGTCCTGGAGTGTCTCGGTCCTGGCAATGCCGAGCATCGCTTTGTGACAAGGCAATGCAAAGCAGTGTTGCAAACTGGTATTGCGCCTGCTGGCCTTGTGCTGAGCCAGGTCTGGCAGTGGTCCCAGAGCTCACCAACACCAAAGGAGAAAGAGGGAGAGTACATTTTTAATCTTTAATTGGAGCTGTGAGCTATCTGGATCTAGCGTCTAAACCCACACCTCAGTCCTTCACGAGCACGTTAATTACAGAGCCGAGGGTGTGCTACCAAGGTGGAGGAGAGCAGGAAGCTGGGACGAGGTGCTACCATTCCTGTCACTTGAAGCTGTTTAACTTTTCATTAAATTAATTTAATTTACCACTCCCTTCAGCTAATACCGCAACTTGTGGGATAGGGACCTGCACAGCTACCAGCTCTGCCTCTTCGGCACTGGTCTGGTCCCATAAAGATGGGTGGTCCGGAAGGGGAGAGGTGAGAGCATCCTCACAGCTCCCGGTGTGCCAGAGAGGAGTTGGGAACTGGCTTTGGGATTGGGGCACTCTTTTGAGTGTCACCACGTCTTTGAATACTCTTGGTCTTATACCTGCCGAGTAAGTGCTTCACCTGCCTAGTAACCGCACAAGGATAGGCAGCCTCTTCTATCAGCCACATCCCAAAAGTTACTGCCTCACTCACAAAGTACCCTGCGTGTAGAAGAGCAATTTTCTGATGTCTTCGATAAGGTGTCAAAGACAGGGGCAGAATATAAACATCATTTCTTCTCTGGAGTGTTTCCCATTGTATTCCTACCCAGCCAGATCTCCATGTGGGCTCAGATCGATCACAGCTGGGATGCCAAAATCCCCCGAAGCACTCCAGATGGAGCTGGCATACCCAGCTTACACTCCCTGCAGATCAATAGATGCCTAAACACCCACCTTGCAAATCCAGTCTGAAGAGTGATTGGGATCCTGGAAACTTTTTGTAACACTATTATTTTCACGTACCACAACAAAGAGAGCCCTGAAATAGACATAATCATATCTTGGTGATTCTGAAGGCTTTAGACCCCACAAGAAATTATGTCGGTACGACCTATTTTCATGGCAAATAGGGACAAAAATCCCATCTCGGTATTATTTTAAAGAAGAAAGCTGAATTCAGTTACAGTGCAGGTCAGACAGATGTTCCACCCAAGGAGCCAAAGCATTACTAACTATTATATTTAAGTTTTATTACAGTCTCAGAACCATAGTCGTGGGCCAGGACCCCACTGTAATGGATGAGATATAAAACCAGAACTAATATCCTTCCTGACCTAAGTCTGAGAAACCCACTGGCTTCAATGTGATTACTCACACCACAAAGAAGCAGGTAATTTGCCCTAACGAATAAACCATCTATACATTTTTACACAAAAAACCCTCAGGAAGTATCTAGTATCAGGCTGTAAAACTTAGGTTCACCATGAAAATGAGTATATGCATTTCTAACAAACAACAATGAACCTTTCCTTCTTGGAAACAAAGAATATCAAGAGAGCTCTCTTTTTCTTCTGCTTTAGCATTTTTTTTGTGTTGGTGATTTCCAAAGAGCTCGGTTGGCCCCATACCTAGAATAGCAATTTTAGGCAAGGTAAAAAATTATAAGACTACTTGAATGCAATAATGCATCTGTTGTTTGCAAATACAATTAAGTAGTACATAAAAACATGCCAGTAAGTAGCTCTTAAAATATGAGTATGATTAGACCAAAGTGTTTTAATCCTTAGACAAGTTCTATAAGTCACACTGGGTAACTTATTTCGCCAATGACCATGACTGGGCTTTACCCAGAAACTGGCCAAAACATGCCACAAAACTGGAGATGTCCTAGAAGTTGCATGAGAAAACTACTTTCTTGCCTTCTTTCAATCTTAAATAAATAGCAGGGTACTGTGTGTGCTGAAAGGGAATCGTTTATGTTGGACTAAAACGGAGAAGGAAAAAAAGATGCAAAGGCCAGAATAAAAGTAGGCTGGATGCCTGGAAATAAATATGAATATATTAGAAAAATATTTCAAACTAAGGATGTGAAAAATGGAAAGCCCAAACCAAAACTAGGGAAGGGACTTAATATAATTCGGTTTTACGACTAAAAAGTGGCATAATACCAATCCAAAGCAGGGCAAGATTGCTACTGAGGTGTGGAAAAACAGGGGAAATTTCTACTCCTTAGCTGCTCTGATGTGAATCTTGAACAATTGCTTTGGTTTCTGCAGATTTGCTCCACGATGAGTCCCAAATATTTAGCCTAAAACTCCTGCAAACACAGGGTGATGATAATACAATCTTCTTGCAAAACCATAGACATTACCTGTCAATTGACTTGCAGGATCACAGGTTTTATCTGTCTGAAATGAGAGCAGCACCTAGGCCTACAAAAATACACCTTCTCCATCACCAAGGACTTCTGTTGGCAACAGCACAAGCTTTTCACACTGTAGCCAGAGGAATATTCTTATCTGTCTGGTTGTGCCAGGCAAAAAACACCACCCTCTGTCACAAAGGCACGGACAGCAAGACAACAGCCTGTACCAGATGGTGATTAATAAAAAATCTCCTTCTTCGCTTCCTACCTCAGAATCTGAGAAGACTTTTTCTTCTAGTGCTTTCCATATCTTTACCATTGAGAAAATGAAGAAATATCAGACTAAAGCTATTAGATGGTATGTGGCCAGATGGTGATAAAAGGCTAAACACTGATATGAAACCATGACCAAAATGAGGATCTTTCTGATATTCTGCCTCTGTTTTGCCATATATACTAGAAGATAGGTTTTTTTCTGGTTTTGCTGTTTTGTGATGAGCAATATCTCTTTTGTGGCTGCAAAATGAAGAAGAACTAGGTCATCATGTTTATTATAATGTACCAGAAAAATAGTGGCCCCTAAATACAACAGAGTCTGAAAAGGTTAGTGACGGAAGGACCAAGAGGCTTTATGGAGAAATTATCTGTAAACGCAAAAGTAGAATGACTGCAGAAAGAGATCAAAAGCAAAAACATGGACAAGAGGAACACAGGAAGGCCCAGAGAACAGAAAATGTACTGAACTGTAAATACTGAACCAAGGAAAAGAAAATTATCTACAAATGGAAAAGGTAAGAGTGGAGGAAAGCGGACATGTAAAATACTATAAATAAAGTGTATTCAAAATATAATATTTAAAAATATCACATAATAAAGAGGCTTTTGAGAAAATATGCATTAAAAAACCCACTGAATGAGCTAGAAACCCCATCAAACTGGAGGCCAGACAGAGATCAAGAAATAGGCATGTCTGAAGCAATGAATGGTGAGAAAAGACATAAGGTAGATTAATAGAGAGAGGGAAAACAGGATTTTAGACAAATACTGGAGGACTTGTACTGTATATAGGGCAAATTACATGACAGGCAAAGGAGCAATTAGTAGGAAATAAGCCTGTCATTTAATCCTAGGAGCTGGTTAGAACCCAAACGGATGAGAAATGTGGTTTAAGTGGTTTCTCTAAGATCAGCATCCCAGAAGCCCAGCTAAAGAACATAAACAGAAAGATGGTGTCAATCACGCTTGTTGGAAGCAAAATGGCACAGAAACGGTTTAACTTAGTCCCTGAGGGTTAAATGTTGATTCCAGCTTTGTTTTTGGGTTTCAGCCTACATTTAAGAAAACCCCTCTGTTCCATTTGCTGCCCAGAGCCTTTGACATTCCACTTCTTAACTTTCTTCCTTTTTTCATAACTAAAAGGATCACTGATCAAACCAAATTCAACAAATGTCAAAAGCATTCTTTCAAAGCCAGTATATGGTCTCAAAACATCTCACTCTTGGCAATGACTGAGAGCAAGAAGATTGGGCCTGAGACAAGATGATCATTATTATTTTTAAGGAAAGGTATTTATATTTAGTCATACATTCCACCTAAGACATCCTATTCAAAGGTTGTTTGTAATTCCAGTTGGCTGTGCATCACTAGCTCCCATGGGAACCTCAGAGTAAGTGTCATGTTTAGTCACTGGAAAACTCGCTTCCACACAAGCATCTTGTGGCCCACGTAACTAAACATGGGCATAGCTTTTTACTTTTGGGGGGGATATTGCCCCAGAGCTTCAGGCTACAGAGCGTGTAAGGATACTGCAGGCTCGCATTGGTAAGGATCACCATAAATAAAGGGCAGAAATGCCTTGATGCCAGCTACTGCTCTGCCAACTCCAACTATGTTTCGTAAAAGCAATTAAAAGTATTTAGTTATAAATTAAAAATAAACAAGAAGACCTTATCTGAAAAGATAATCACAAGTAAGTGTGCATGTATGTAAGTGCACGTATACACACACACAGTTGTATGTACATCTAGATGTCTTTGATAGTTATACTATGGTATCAGTCAGCGCAGTTGTGTCACCACACAGGATTAGCAATTTTATAGCGCTCAGAGCTGTTTATAACCAGTGGCAATCTTCAGGATCAAGGAAAATAGGAGAAAAAATTTCTTCACTGTGGAGGTACACTTTCTTTGGCGTGGGGTTGGCTTAGTGTAGCTGCACACTGCACTTTATGCTGGTTTAGGACCGTATGCAAGACCAGACCAAAAACAATTTTAATGGGACACAGGTAAACTATCAATATGATCTTTCCTCTTAGCACTTAAGAAAACACTTGGCTGGAGTGAGGAAGTAATTTTGGGTCAGGTGTGTTGAAGAACCTCTTGGGTACACGTGTTACTGCAGGAACCTGGGCCATCTGGCCCTAACTGCATCATTACAGAGCTCTGGCCAGCACTGTCCCCTGTAGTGACTGTCACCTTCCTAAGGTCTGCAAGAATATTATCCATACACTCTTTATACACATCGATCTTTCCATGCCCAGACAAGGTCCAAAAGTCTGACTGCCTGCTGCACCACAGAGCCAGGCACGGTTTTCCACGTGTGCAACAGTGCACCCACGGTAGTTCAGACCCACGGCACCAACATCCAAGCTTAGCCTGCAGTGAGCACCCCAACTCCTGGTCCTGGACCTCCACACAACCAGAAGAACAGGTGGGCTGGTGTCTGCTCCCAAAACCAAAAGAAGGAGGAGGCCTGGTCCTGCAGGCAGACTCCTATCAACATCTCAACTAATACAAAGGAGTGATTTTGAGATGTTGGTATCCTGCAAACAGGGCAGTGCAATTAAAACTGTGCCAAATTTTTTCACCTTTTCTCATTTCCAGATTTCTTTCCCCCACTGCCAGTGTTGCAGCTGCGTACAGTGACTGCTTTCCTGTACATGGACAGTACCACAAAACCCCTTTGTCTGTGCATTTGTTTCTGTAGGCTCACAGAGCTATTTTTTTGTATGCATGAGTGACAAATGTAATTTACAAAATGTTTTCTTTTTTTTTTTTTGCGTTATTTCTTTCCTAAGTCATTAGTAAGTCTTATTTATCTCCACCACCTTTGTAACAACACGACTGAAGCTGACATAGGAAGAGATGGGCAGAAATACTGCTCTTACCACAAAACTTTATTGATGTTTCTGCACCAACTGTGATTCTTGGCAACCCAGTCCAGCCTTTCCCAGCCTTGGTCGATGAAGTCATACCCATGACATCAATAAAGAGAGATTCAACTTCTCCTCTCATGTTAGGTGGGCTCTTCAACACGCTCTTAAGAGAAGGTGATGTCTCCAGATACCCTGTGAGAAACAGTTCGAATTTATTTCCCCTGTCATTGCTAGCATCTGTGTGCCACGTACTCCCTGAAAAGAAGGCAAAGCACTGCTTGGGAATTTGGGCTCCCGAGGGTAGATGTGTTTTGCATTTCTCTAGTTCACTGAACGCCCCATGACTAGTGCCGATGGTTAGGTTTCCCGGGTAAGTGTGGGAAGCAGGGCTCAGTGCCTTTATCACCTCCATCTGCTTTCCCAGAAAAGCTAAGGGGAAGATGGCTGGGATTTCCATGTTGCAAGTTTATGTCCTAAGGCTTTTAACACCTCAGTAAGTTTACTACGACAGTTGACAGTTATTGCAACACATAGCAAAGAAAAAAATTAATCACACAGTGTTCTTCTCTGTGTTTATTTACATTCAGCTTGCATGTACCGTGTGTGTGGGTTTGTCTGCTCAGGGACCCACCAGCCCATTCTCCCCCGGTCCAGTAGACTTGAAGTTGTTGGATCATCTGTTAAATTTTACAGAAGACTGGAGCTCCCAGCTCTCTCTCGAGTGTTTGCACAACATGTAGGCTGAGCCCTGGTCCCTGGACCAGGAGGTAGAGGATAACTCACATCTGCTCTTACTGTAGGTCTTGGTCCTCAAGGCTGCTTCCCCTCTTTTACATCTCGATTTCTGCCACCCTCTTTGTCCTGGACTGGAAACTGGTAGTGGATCAAGCACTTTGAAGTCCAGGTGTGTGCCCAGTTACTCAGTTCTTACCAGCTTCCCCAGAGGTGGGTGGAGAGATGCATTTGGTGTCCCTCAGGAGAGGAAGACTGCAGTCCATCGTGCTTCTTCCTGTACCAGGACACTTGGCTCTCCAAGCTCCTGGCCATCTGCATCAGAGTCTGTTCCTGTTGCCAGCTTCCCCTTACTTTCACCGATGGTCTCTGTCACTGTAAAATATTCATATGTATTCTTTTCCCTTTCCTTTCTAAGATGCACAGAAAAAAAGTGAGTCCAGCCTTAATTTTTTTTTAATGCTGCTGGGATTGTCACAGATCACAGCAGGTCAACATTATGCTGTTGCAGGTACATACTTCCAGTAGGATTCAAAAAAATGTTCACTCTTCCAGTAAAACCTGTATTTTTGTCAAGTATGAAACATTTGGGAGTTGCGTTAACTTTGACAGCTTACAATGGGAGATAATAAAAATTAATAGTACCAACTCTTCCTTTCTTTTCAGGTGTCAACAAAATTTATTTTATTATGGCAAAAATTTGCCTTTCAACAGTTTTCCATTATTTCATTTTAACTTCTAGATCATAATTTTAGTATTATATTCCTATACATATTTCATTTTTTATATTGCAGTTTTGACATTATCCAAGTGAAATATTGCAATGGCTCTAAACATAATTTTTTCTGGAACAACAGGCCTATAACTCACTTAGATTCTCTTTATAAACTACATTCTGTAGAGCTCAGCAAATAATAGAGTTTGTAGTCTGGGACTGAACCAAAAAAGTTAAAAAAGAAATTTTATTCAAGCCAAATCAAAACAGAAACTCACATTACAAAAATAAATGAGAAATTGAGTACGTTATTAGCAGAAACGAAGTTTTTCCTTTTCTTTTAAGGATGTTAATGTCTCTGCCTTTAGGTATCTTCTTATCCTTTGATTTGCCATATTCAGTCCAGCATCATAAATAGTTCTGTCCATGTGAAACCTCATTTTTGGTGGACATAATAGTGAAAGACCTTTCTGGCTCAGACTCTCTTCTCCAGGAGAGAATTTATCCTGTGTCTTCGTTGCCAAACAAGACCTCTGGTCTTTGAAGGCATCAAAGCAGGAGCTAGGATGCTCCTGCTTCCCTCTTTTTTTTTTCCTCATGTTTAGAATTCTGTGGGAGCACTGAGCAGCACTGGTTTCATGTAAGCTTCTGGCCTGCCACCACCTTCATTACCATCACCAACCCTGGCCAGAAAAGCCACATCTGCTTAACTTGAAATGACAGATTTTGTGAGTAGAGACACAAGCGGTAGTTATCAACCATCAGATCCTGTGAAAAAGGAGGTTTAGGAGCTCCCCAAGTCCTAAAATGACTTGCCCATCACCAAAAAGCCTTTTGGTCTCTGTAGAGATCAACATGGCAGCTTGCTCTTGTTACTAACGTTGCTCTGACCAGCTGAAGAGTGCGACTTGCCTGGAAACAAAGTTCTCAAAGGAAAAACAAAAAGCAGAGGCAAAAATTAGAATGTGAAAGATTTGCCTTCACAAGACAATGTTGCCAATGCAAGAACAAGTAATTCCCTGGGCACTGGAGCTAACAAACCCCAGTTTCGCATGTTCTCCTGTCTCAGGACTGAATTCTCTGATGTCCCCCAAATTCTAAATGCCCCAATAAAATACTGTCCAATTTGAGAGAGTTGTAATGCTACTTTCTTGTTGGGCGCTCTGGTGTCTAATAAACATAGGTCGACAGGAATGACAAGGGGTCTTGCTCTCTCCTCCACCTGGCTGCTTATCTTTTGGAAGGTCACAGGAATCTTTTGGAGGTTCCATTACATCTTGTGAAACTAGCTACGAAACTGGGCTAAAAACAGCAGCAGATGCGAAAAGCCCTAATTCTGTCCTTTCCTCTGTTTTTATTGTTGCCTAGGCTGCAACATAATACTAAGTACTAGTAGAGCTTGAACAGCATCTGTCTGATTCAGGCAGTCTTTCTCTTGGTGGATATGAAGTCTAATCCTCTTTATTTTGATGTTCTCCATTTCTGGCTTTTCTGTTTCAGATTCTCTGCCTTATACAAGACAGATCCTTTTTCTTCCATCAGCCTCCTGGCTGAGCTCCTCATAACTAAAAAGGTAGGCTTTCACATTTGCCATCATCTTATGTGAGACTTTTTGTAAAACTAGGAAGAATCTGGTCATTGCTGGGATGTTGAAATCAAGGGTTAGAGTCTATCTTCTGAAAGACATTCAGATTCCTTTCAAATTTTCTTGAATGCTCTTCTTTCTCCTGAGACTCATCTGAATATTGCACTGAAAAACACCTGCTCTGAATGATCCTTAAAGTGGAAAAACAAGTTCAGTATATCCTCTAGCAACCAGGTTCTGTTCCTACCAAAATTACTGTAACTTTTTGTTACTTATTTGACAATGCCCAGGAGGGAGCAAGATGCTTTAAAATATGAATAAGAAAAGCCACATTACCGCTTGCAGCAGTTTGCAAATGTGACGTGGTGATAGGAATGACAATAGAATAGGGAAACTCAGTGGGAACGAAAAATCAAGTATGAACAGTGAGACTGCACTGCTGCTCCCTGAGAATTACTGTGCAGCATGAGGGGGTAGAAAATCAAGCATTTCTAAACAACTATGAAACACAGTATCCCATTTTCTTGGAAGCATCATCATAAAATCTTAATTTTTAAAGAAGTCTAAATAAAAAGAGAGCAGAGCTCTTGTCAGCAGCTCAGAAAAGTATTTTGATTTAGCATTGACTTCAATTGCACCTTGATCACATTAACTCTTTTTTTTTTTTTTTTTTTTTTCCAGAATGGTAATAGGTATGGAATAAAGTCTGAGTCAATGACTACTCTGGAAATACTGGCATCAGAAATGTTTCACTTCTCAAACATTTTGCCATTTTGAAATTTAGTGACAGCATTGCATTTATAGAATATGAATGAATTACTGAAGGTTTTCCCCCAATCAATTTTTTGAAAGATATAATTTTCAAATGAAGCTGTTGTTGCTGCTTAGCACACTGGACAGAACAAAATAAGAGCATCCTTTTGAAGAAAAATGTTGTGGTTTCAATAGATTTTAACATTATTCTACTAACAAAAGAAGTGTTTGACTGCAGAAGCTACTTTAGGCTGGTCACACCCCTAGCCTGGCTTGGAAAAACAAATGTAGGAAGCTCTTTATTTTCAGCTACTTTTCTAAGCAAAAACTGCACCATTGACTCCATAAGATTTAAAACTTGCTGTGGTGTGAGCCACAAGACTTTCTGCAGCTAGTTATAGTGTTATTTCAGTCTGAAACAGCACCAAAAATAACTAGTATAAACTCATTATTTTTAAAGAAAACAAACTTATTTTCGCAGAAATTCAGAATACATACATTTTTACATAGACTTGTAATATCAGCTGAAGCCAGTGCTAAAAATTAGAAGTCCTTTAAAAATATATGCCTTGTTACTATAAAGAATTTGGCAAATCCATGCAGCAATCCATCTTGGATTTCTCCAACAAATAGCATTCTAATCGTTATAATTCATGTAGCAATAACATCTAAATACTTCAATGATTTTCAAGGCTCAGGTTGTTAAGTAATGTGCAAGGGGGACAGGCACAGCTCCAAAGCATTCATGTTTGAGATGAAGAACAAGCAGCACAAAGGATAGGTGATGGGGAAAACAAAAGACACAGAGGGAGGAGTCACCTGCAGAAGACGTACAGTTGAGACAAGATGAAATTAAAATCTTAACCCTTACTGCAATGCCTTGCCCAAACAGACGTATTGTCTGTACAGTGATGGCACAATAGCAAGGCTGAAATCCTAGCCCGGTAAAACCAACGGCAGAATTTCTCACCAGTTTCAGACTAAGAATTAAAACCTCTCGTGAGACCCCCCCTGCAGTACTGCCTTCAGCTCTGGGGTCTTCAGCACAAGAAGGACATGGGCCTGTTGGAGTGAGTCCAAAGGAGGTCACAAAGATGATCCAAAGGGTGGAGCACCTCTCCTGTGAAGACAGGTTGAGGGAGTTGGGGTTGTTCAGCCTGGAGAAGAGAAGGCTCTGGGCAGACCTTAGAGCAGCCTTCCAGTACCTAAAGGGGCCTATAAGAAAGCTGGGGAGGGACTTTCTACAAGGGCGTGGAGTGACAGGACAAGGGGCAATGGCTTTAAACTGGAAGAGGGAAGATTTAGATGAGATATAATGAAGAAATTCTTCCCAGTGAGGGTGGTGAGGCAGTGGCAGAAAGTTGCCCAGAGAGGCAGTGGCAGAGGTTGCCCAGAGAAGCTGTAGCTGCCCCATCCCTGGAAGTGTTGAAGGCCAGGTTGGATGGGGCTTGGAGCAACCTGGTCTGGTGGAAGGTGTCCCTGCCCATGGCAGGGGGGGTGGAACCAGATGGTATTTAAGGTCCTTTCCAACCCAAACCATTCTATGATTCTAAAAACAATTTGAAGACTATGACACATCATCCATCAAAGTAATTGTCAAAGTTCCTAGTGACAGAGTGACTGAAATCTTGTATTTCAACTCTATGCAGCTTATGCCTGCTCCCAGCACTTGTTTAACTCTTTTTACTGTTTTCTTCTACAGAGTTACTGAAGAACTTTTATCAATATTTAATGAGTCTCTCTAATCTCTCAAATTTTCTGCATTTGGAGTTATTTAAAGTTTTGAATACACAGAGGGAAATCTTGTAAGAAGTATTCGTAGTCAGGTTTTCCTAAATATTGAGTTTCTGGGAATTCAACTTCTTCTTAATTTATTGCACACTTTAACATGTGTACAATTATGTTTCACTATCCTAAACTGTTTGTTGTATTCTGAAGTCTGTGAGATATATTCTAAACACACTGACACAAATTTTCTAATTCTTTTTTAGTGATGCACTGTTTGCGAATACAATATATAACAAAATCTAAACATAGGTTTAAAATTTTCTGGCAGAGACTGACAAAAAATTCCAAATTCAGAGAGATGGAGATTCCAGCAGAACAAAATGCTTGTTATAACCAAAAGTATGTTAAATTTGAACTGATTCAAATTCATTTCAATTTGAAAATTATTCATTTGAAATAATATTGATTGCATATGTAATTATTTCTTTTCACTGTGAACAGCTTATGGACTAATGGACTAGCTCATTATTAAATTGTTTTTTACTCATAAATATGCATGGAATAATCAGGATAATCTTCAGATTCAGAATGTTCACCAGATGTTCGCTCTGACCACTTTTCGTTGTTATTTGTACTGTGTGATTGGCCACTCAAACCATATGGCATTGTTTCTAATCCCTGAATCAGTGACAAATGCTTAAATCTGGATACTGATGAAAAACAAAAGTTCACTTCCATTATGAATCTTCAAATGAAAAAATCATGTCCTAAAAATCTTTCCTTTTTCATGAATTGTGAATATTTTCAACCATTCCATGTGGACATCCAAATAATGATGAATAGCATAATACATAAATCAATCCTAGGGCATTGCTTTTTCTCACAGTTTGCACAGACCAGTCTTTTCTCGTTTGACAAGCTCTAACTTTTCCCCAGGGTCTAAATTTTAATGACAGCTACATTGTTTGGACTTTCGTTGCTATCATCATCATCATTATTATTATTAGCCTTTGAACTTGTTAATTCTTCAATTAATTCAATGTATTGATTCAATCAACATATTTACTTTTCAAAACATGCTTCCAAATAAATATTTCTGGGCAAGGCAGACATATTGGCTCTTTTCTTTAAGAAAATAAATACCATTTTAGGAATATTAGGGGGAAAGACATATAAATTGGCACTTTTCTTAAAGATTTCTGCACATAGCAGCACATTTTTTCACAGTTATATAAAAGTCAACTTTACTTGAACATTTCTGAGAAAACTAACACTTTTCTTCAATATCTGGAAATGATTCCTACATAAAACAGCATGTCTTAAACTTCCAAAGTTTAAGACTATTAAAAACATTGTCCACATGGCATATTTCATAATACTGGGCTATTCTATTCATCACCTTGGTATCTGAATGCACAAAGTAAAAAAAAAAAAAAATGTTTTCCCTATTAAAAAAATTAAAAACTGGCTTCTCAGAGGTCTCAGAAAGTCACTCCAGATAATGAGCGAAAAATTGCTTTAGTCTCAGCGTCTTTACTCTCAGTATCTTTAAATGTGAACTAAGAGAAAACAGAATCAATTTAGATCAAAACACACTTTAACACAGACAAATGAAGGTGATATACCTAGGAAGAATGACACAACTCACAGTAGCCAAATGAGAGCTGTTTCCCTGAAAGACAGTGATGGGTAGGGTCTGAGGGTATATGATGTGGAAGAGCTGATCTGTCACACTTGTCCCTCATTCATGTAAAATACTGCGAAGCTGCAAAATGCAGCAGATCCAATCTGGGCACCAAAAAGCAACAAAATCTAGAGTTTGACCAGCCCTTCCACAGGCAGTAGGTTTCTGACATTATTCATTCATCAAAAGCTCAGCCTTTTTCTTCCATCATTCCACTGTTTCATAACCAAGATGACATTTCATTAAGAGAAACATTTCTGAACAGAAATAGTAGAAGAGAGTCCTGCTTTTCAGCAGTAGTTTTCCTTCCTGAATTACGACCTTGATGCTATGCTGTAGTCACATATTTAGAAGGGTTGCATTAGCTACAGTAACTGAGGAGTGCTTCAGGAATTCTCTGCTGTGACTGACAAATCTCAGACCATGTTTTGTATGCATGGCCTCTAGACAATAAAACAAAGAGTTTCACATCCTTCTGTTCTGTGTTTTTCAGGATTATGAAGAACATTAGGCCACTTTATGAAGTTTCTATTATGTCACCAAGTGGTGTATTTGTCTAACAACTAGGCACAGATAGCTTGACATATCCCATCAGAACTGGATTTGCTGGGTATGAACAACACATGTTGCATTATGAACTTAACTATGGCTTCCACATGTACAGCAGCCAGGTTGGAGCTATGTTACCTGCACAGTAACATCCAACCTGCTAGAAGTGAGCAAACATCCAGAGGCTCCTACGCAAGAATAAAGGATCTCCAAAATTCATTTAGACAGAACTTCTGAGTGGATAAAAAGGATTCAACTAGGAAAACCAGACATATAGTACCTCTAATGTAGAGTGCATATTTTGCTGAATTAAGGCCTTCATGCCTTTAAGAGAAGAGATTAATTCCTATGAGAAGAAGAATACGGCTCTCCTTCTTCCCTTGCTTGTGGGAACAACACTTTGATCAGGCATTAGTTTAAGTGTGGAAACAATAATTGCAAGAGTAATGTAGAGATGCACCCTGGTCCAGGTGGTCTGGGAAACAGGTAAGAAAGGAAATTACTGAATTCTGGACAAGTTGTTCCCTGCTAACTCTTGTGAAGAAAAGTTATAGAAGAGGATCTAAATTGGGGCTCCAAGGCAGGTGGAGGTATTTCCATAGAGCATTGGTTTGGAAGCCGAGCTCTTTCACCATCTTCAGCCAGTTCTTCACTGGTTAGGAACAGTCCTACGCTCAACCATGGTCATTTTGGATCATGTTTTCTCTTCTCTGTGTTTTTTCCCAAACATTGAACAGGGAATCTGGATTCCTTACTGACAGTCCTGAACTTGACTCCAAGGATCAGCTGCCCATGAGTTAGGCAAACCTGATACAATTTCTGCATTCTTTATTTTTTCTTTTTTTCTCTCCCCCCCAAAATACTGCAAATGTGTAGGATTGGACACTTTAATGTATGAGACACTGATTACCGTGAGCTTTCAGAAAACTTTCTAGTCTGCCAACAGTAAGGAGGGAGAGGGAGAGGGAGAGGGAGAGGGAGCCCAAAGAAGATAAAAGGAAAAGAAAAGGAAGGAAAAGAATAGGAAAGAAAAGAAAAGAAAGAAAAGAGAAAAGAGAAAAGAAAAGAGAAAAGAAAAGAGAAAAGAAAAGAGAAAAGAAAAGAGAAAAGAAAAGAAAAGAAGTCCTAGTCCTGCACATAAAACAGATCTTTTCAGGATGGGTGACAATGGATGATGACATTGTTCATTTGGAAGAACTGTTTCTCATTAGATCCCAGAGCATTTCTCCTACCACTTCCAATGTTGATTCAACTTGGTCACTTCACTCTGGAGAGAACCATATGTTTTGGATAAAAATCCTCAGTGGTCTTACTGTGCTTTTCACCACTTCTGCAGTACTCCAATCATTTGTTTGTGTTCTCATTTAACTGGCTTCATTCTTCTAGGCCCGTTGACTGCTGTCATAAACCTTTGCTGCATTTAAAATGTTTTTTGAATACTTCAAAAAGATGAAGAACCTGAGATGAGGTAGTCTGACCTATCTGTCAATAGCACGAAATAAACTTCTCAGTCCGACTTCTGGCTCTCCCCTTGTCTTCCATCTCTTCCAGCCTTTGAGCAGGGTATTAATCACACATCTCCTGACTGATCACCGTCCAACTTCAGCCCCTATGAAATTGCACCGAAGGATGAAGCTGGCCTGCTGCACAGAGAACACAGAATGAATGAAGCCAAGAAAAAAACTGGTAATGTAATGTGATGTAAGAAAAAATTCCTTAGTGTTTACAGTAACATCTATAACTTCATTTCCTATTGGAGTTATGGATATATATAGTACAGAAGGATGGTTACTCATCATTTCTATTGACAGCAATTTTCATGCTACTACTTCTGCAGCGGCACCAGGCATACTCAGAGAAGAGAATATTCAGGTCTCACAGGGTCAGCCAGGAGGAAGAGTCAGGGAATGTGCATACATATGAAGCTGCAAAACTAAAATAAAGGAGGCAATGGTGCAGGAGGCTATTGCCTAGATGCATTGTTAGGAATACTAGATATGAACGCTCTGCTGGAAACGAAAGGTGGTATTTTTTCTTCCAAACCTTGAAGATTCCTAACAAGATGTCTCATTCTTCAGATGAAACTGGAGGGCTTCTACATAGGGTCTGAATTTCAGCCACTAGATCTGCTTTAAACTAAGGGAGGGGAAGGAATATATTTTCTTATTTTATATGTGTCTTTAAACTCAGCTTTAGATGGAAACAGAAAATACTCATAAATAAACAAATAACTGTAATTTATTTGAATTTGTGTTGCAATATAGAATTTTTTTAGGAATCAGTATCTCGTCACTGTCTAGTTATATAGATTTCTAAGACAGAAAACTTCCTAGACCAAGGCAATCTACATTCCAGGTTTGGGAGTAGGGGGAGTTATCATCCTCATCTATTAGAAAATTATTTAATTTGTATAAAGACCTCTAAACAATATTTTACAAAATGTTGTTATTAAAAGTTCTTTTTTATTTTAATGAAAATCCACTAATTGGTTTTATTTTCTGCAGGGTACCATGTCAATGACTTAACACCACAAGATAAATCTACCAACATAGCCACACAAATTTCAAGCTGTTAGCTATAAATGCCTTAAAAGCATTTCAGAGGCTTGATTTCAATTATATTCTCTGGGATTCTCAGCTATCTTTGTACATTTTGATAAATGAAACTAGCAACTGGAACCCAGACCTTCCATTTCTGTTTACACACTTCAAAAACCAAGAGCAACAAAATTTGAAAAGAATGGAAAGGGAAAAGGAAAATTACATAAATGAGACTGAAGAGGATAGCAGAACAAAACCAAACACGTCAGAAAAAAGAAGAGCAGGAGGCCAAGTTTATGTCTTCAGCTTTACAAAGGATTATTTCCTGATGCATAGTTTCCCACAGAAGTGATTCTGAAAAACAAGAATACCCAGGGCAGTCATTCAGTTCTATAAAGTAAGATCAAAAAGCCACCATGTGTTGCCATCTTTACAAGATAAAGAATTTTCTATTCATTGAAGGTGCAAACCAAAAAATTTGAAACTGAAAAGTTTTGAATAAAAATAATTATTTCTTGTGTCCTGTTTTAAAACAGATGTCAGCATAAAACAGATTTCAGTTTACTTGTCTCTTCTTCAAGGGTCTCACTGTTTTGCTGCCAGAAAACGTTTTCTCATTTCTACTCTGTGGCCATTCATGATGAAGCCTTCCACCCTAACACACTTTGATGGTATGGCATAGAGAAGTTGTTAGTTGGTCCATACCAACAACATTTGGTAAACTTGGTGATGTGGGATATTTAGGCAGGATTTGGAGTTTTCTGTTGGACATTTCATACTGTACTGCTATTATTGGCATGTTTGGTGTTTAGATATTTTTTACTGCCTTCTGTAAACCAGCAAGGCTAAATAATTTAATTTTTTTGCTGGATTTTTATTTCCAGTGAAACTGACCCATGTGCACTCCATCTGATTAAAAAAAAACCCAAGCTTTTAACAAAAATAAAACACCAGGCTTAAAAGGGAAAAAAAATTGCTGACAATTTTCCTGCTTTGGGGTCTTGTCTGTCCCGTGCAAACCCCTTTTCTTCCCCAAGACTTTTGCCTTCCCCATCAAAGAAAGATTTGGTCTTTTTTTCCTTTGATTTCTTAGATACTCGGTGTTTACTCATTGGAAAACTATCCTGAAAAATGGACTGCCTTATCTTCCCACTTACTTCTCACACTTTTCACAGCATGTAATTCCTGAGAACAGACTCAGTGCCTTGGGAAACAGAGCAGAGCTCAGGGTCTAAGCCCAATTCATTGTGGTCAGTGGGCTTTGAGCCTCGTCGACACCCAGATCACTACCAGTCATCAACAATTGCAAAAGGAAAGACAGACCAGCTTTTATCACAAACCAGCCCTCTCACATCAGGAATCCCTCTGTTGAAACGCTGATTGCTAACCACAATGTCTGGAACACAGTCTCTGATTTTAGGAAAGCTCTGGTCAAAACAAAGACATTTCTCTTCCAGACACTGGACAACCCAAACCACTAGAATGAAGCAGGACTGTGGTTTCATGTTGCACGCTTGTAATTAGAGTGCAGATTGATAGTTACTTCATTATCATCCTTCAAATCCTTCCTTAAGCTGTCTTTTGCCAACACACACACACACAAAAAAAAAGTGGCAATGCTATTATGACTGCTTGTAAAGCTAAGGCATATCTTCTCATTATGTGTCCACCTATTACCTCATACTTAGAAGCGCTTTATTCTATATTTGTAAAGTGCCTATTAAAATGGGATCCAGACCCATGCCGGGCTGTCCTGAGTATCACAACAAGATGAAGACAAGTCAGCATCAGGCTTCCCAGGTTCAAAAGGATTATAAACTGAATGCATATTTTAAGTTTGAGAGGTAACCCAACTGAGCTTATAAACCAAGTGGGTTTACGTTCTCATGGAACAAAAAGAGTGCGTGATTCACTGAACTGGTTTTGATGCATTCAGAAAACCAAATTATTATCTCAAACGTGTGATACAATGTCATCCTCCATGTTGGGGTTCTCTGCGTTAGCAAATTCTGCCATACCGAGGCTCCCCCTCTTTGCTAGTACCACCATACCGTGATGAAAGGAGGTAGTCAGCGTACTTCAGGTGGCCGTCAGCTGGGACAAGACAATGGCAGTCAGTGGAACAAGGCCTACACCCTCAGGTCTGCAACACAAGTGGTCCCCAAAACCTCCAGATAGACAACCACAATTTTCCATGTCAGCAGCATTTTACCCACACCGGAAGAAGGAAGAAAAGCCTAAGCCCAGGTTTTGCCCATATAATTAGCAAAAATCGAGGAGAACTTGCTGAAGCAAAGGATTTAGCACTCAGGTAATGCTAAGGAAGCTCAAGGGATGAGCTTCTATTGTTTTCGTTAACAGGAAAAAGCTTATCAGTAATCCTATTAGGAGTAGGAAAGCCTACCCTACGCTGCCATTAGTCATCCTGAGTTTGTCCCTCAGGCTCACTGGAGGTAAAGATGATGCTCTGGACCTGGTGCTGCTGATACAACGTTGTCAGCCCTTCCCAAGGGAAAGTACCGTTAGCAATGGCTGGTGATGGGAATGCTCTGCTTTATTATATTGTGCGTCCCTAACAATTAATTTTCAAATTAATTAAATTTCAAATTAATTTTCCTCAGTCTCCATGGCTTTCTTCTCCCTGGGAGGTGTGGATTTGTGACTAGCCGCAGGAGGAGCTATCGTAGTTGGTGGAATGTCATGTTCCCCAGGTCCGGACCAACATAACGCAGCAAACAGCAACCCAGCATCTAGGAAGGGTCTTTCTCTCTCTTCCAGTGTTGGCTTTTCATTCCATTCGATTCTTTTCTGGAAACCACGGTCTCTTGTATATTTTTAGGTCCCAGGGGAAACCAATCCAGTGTGTTCCTGAAATAACTCCAGCTCTATTATGGCAAGGCAACAAGTCAGGGATTTGTTTTTCTTTCTCTCCTGGTTTGGTGCTTAGTGTTTCCTGTGAGACATGCAGGTGGCAAACATCAAATTAAAATACAATCAGTCTCAACACATATTGACAGTGAAAACAATGCTTTCCTTCATACTCATTTGAAAAGTGCTTATATCCGTGACAATACACGTCTGTCACCTCACTGCATGCAGAACTGTGTGCACTGCCTTTTAAAATGTACAGGGAAGGGAATAAAACACTTGTAATCAAGTTTAGTTTCCTCCAAAACTGAAAAATAACATTGGAACAGATATAACTATTCAGAAACAGATGTATACAATTAAGCACTAAAAAAATATTTTAATGAAAAATGTCTTAGTGAATCCGACAACAAAGATTCGGAAAACGCTGGAGGTCACTCATAATAGTTGTCTTGGAAATGGTATCTATACCTGAGTTACTGTGTGAAAAATTTACTCCTTTGTTGAAAAGCTCTAGCTTTGCCTCCCATCCTTGTATCAAAGGCTTGAAATTTGGCAGAAAGACCATGCCAACACCGCGCAGGAACAATATGCCCAAGAAAAGCTGCGCAAAGCTGGCTAAGGTTCTGAAGAAAAAAAAAAAGACAAATGCAAATACTTTTTAGTGTTTGGCAGCAAAACTATCCCAAAATGTGTTTGACTGAGCATGCTCCATTGTGGATTGATGGGTCTTGGTGAGGACTTCACATGCAATTGCTCTTACCCCTTGCTGGTGGCCACCATGGGGACAGAAACAAGGAAAGACCGGAGGGAGCTGCTCCCTCCTCTTTTCTCTCTGGACAATTATTTCACCCTTATCATGCCATTCAGGTTTGTTAAAAAAATTAAAACAGCCAAATAACCTGAACCCTGTTCCATCTTACCAAAACCTCAACTTTCTGGCAGGTAGAAGAAACTCCTATTTGACTATATTGTGGTATACATGTGGTTTCAAGTAACCTAACTCCAAATTATGATGGATATTACCTCCACAACCCATTCTTCTAATAGAAATTTTATTTGGCTAATGACTGACAGTAAAACTCTCCTTATTTACAAATGCATTCCTGAAGTAGAATATAATTTTGAACTCCTTGAAACACAAAATGTGGTTCCTAGGGAGGTTTTGTCCATGGCATAAAAGATTAAAAAATACTACATTATTTTAAATCCTTCAATATTTGACTTTAGCATGGAAAGACTGGGAAGATAAAATAAAAATAATTTGGGTAAGTTAATTTAAATAAGCTTTTTCTAATGCAAAGATGGTGTTGTCTTTTTTTGGCTTTTTTTTTTTTTTTGGATGCCAGCTAAATGAAAGTTTGTGCTGTGCAAACAGTAAAGACACATATTTGCTTTACTTCTTGAAATAGAAGGGGAATTTTTTATTTCTTGAAGATGGCAACTGAGCTGAGAAACAGTTTTTCCTAAGAGCTGAGCTGCAGCTGAACACCAGAATGCTGCTCTGTTCTGGTCCAAGGAAGGCTGTGACTGGAATCAGAGCAAAGGTATTGGAAAGAGTTTTGTCAGACTTTCTTAGTGAGAACAACTACCTGGCAAGATTATTAATTTCATTTCAATTTATTATTGAATAAAGATTCTATGGCAATTTCAACTCACCCAGGACAGATGATATTTATTGATAAGGGGATGAAGGGGAATGTATGCCAAGATACTTCTGGTCCCCAGTTATTTTTCCCAGTAAAGAGGAGTCAGTTATTTTATATTAAAGGCAGCACAAAGTATGCTCAGGTGCTACAGAGCAGATGAGAGACACTGAAATCCCGTATTGTCGTACCTCAGGGTAATGCACCCATATTCCCAAAACTCACGTACACGTGTTGCCTCTTGAGCTGTGTGGATTGCTGCAGTTCAGGGAAAGCCCCAGAAGAGGAATAATTGACCAGGGACAAATTTCTGTCTCTTCTTCCTCTTTCTCTGTCGAAGCATGTAGGAACCTATTTGTTTTCCTCACCCCAGGCACCTCCATTTCCTTAAACCAGCTCCCCTGGATGACAGACAGTGCTCCAAATAGCAACACTAAAGAATAAGCATTTCCCTTACAGACTGATGAAAACACCTACATAGGAAGTTAATAATTAAACCAGAATAATAGAAGTGCACTGTATTAAATCTGAAATGCCCCCATCCTTGAATTTCTTAAGACACTGCCAAACGCAGCTGGTCGGTATTTATTAGCTGATGAGAGATCAGCCAGTGCAGCTTCAGATGGTTTGCAAAGTGAAATTGATTGTCCTAATTATTTATTTAGCCAAATAGTACCTATCAATATTTATGAGAGACAGGAAAGTAATGCAGACTTACTTTTAAATAAATTAGAGAAGCATTAATCTAGAGCAGTTACATAATACAGAAATAACCTGCTTAACCTTTACTTACATTTCCCAAACCACTTTCCCAGAGTGAGTAGCCTGTATAGACAAAGGAAAATAGGCAGACCTGAAAAACAGTGTATTCTTCCATTGTAGGTAAGTAATAGAATATGAAATACCAGTTTAAACTGAATGAAATAGCGTAGTCCTTATGAGCTCACTGTCATTTCCTATAATAAATGAGTTTCAGTCCAAAATGCAATCTAAATTGCTGTGTCTTGTATCCCCTTTGCACACAGTGCATTTCAGAAAAAAAAATGAAGCAGGGGGAAAGGACCAAACAACCACCAAGTTTGCTGCCTGCGGACCCCCAGCCCATAGGCACATTGAGGTTCAACAGGCACTGACTGTAAACAAAACAACCAAGATGTGTGTCTGTGGTGGAAGTCATCTCAATGACTTGAAATCTAGACGTTGTTAAGATGCATTCATGCTTCTGGGAATGTTGATGAAACGGATATTCTTATCAAAAATTTAGTAGAACAGAATGTTAACAACTCTTTTATGTTTAAACCTTCTCAATAGTTGCTGATCATTCTTTCCACACTTGATAAATTTTTCACCACCTCTTCTAATGCATGTGCTGAGGAGTATCAGCTGAGAGGAGAAAGGGGCAGGGAAAAGCTAAATGGTTCTTTGTGCAACAGGTCATTCTGCTGCAGACGTCTCTTGGGCAATACGTTGAGCACGCTAAAGCATACGTGAGCTTGGCCATGCTGGGCCAGGCCAAGGGCCTATATGGTGCATGACCCTGTCTCCAGCCAGAAAAAGGAGTCAGACCCAATATGACTGTTCTTACCTTCTTACACAACCCTTCCCTGCTGGCCTGAGTCCCTTCATGTGGACACTTTCATTGAAAATATCTCTCAAGGAGACTTCAGTATGATCTCCTGTGTACCCAAGTCATCAGAAATCACCCAAATATCTTTATTAAATCCAGAAACTTCAACTAAATCCTTTCCTTCTTCAAGAAATTAAAAGTAAGATGCGTGCAGAAACTGAGAACGAGCTTGGAGCTACTGATACACAAGCCCTCTACAAAGGCAAAAAAACTGATCATAGAAAATATCAGATTGTAATACAAGCTATGTTATGCCTTTAGCTGCTAAATAGGTGGAAAATCACATCAAGATCCCTACCAATGTGCTGAAGAGAAGGCCAGGAGGTAAGATGGCCTGTCAACTTTGGGTGATGAGAAGATGGAGATGCATTAGTCAGGCAGTGAAACCAACAGGATTTGCTGCACAGTCTCAAGAGGGCTCATGAATCCTGCCTGGCAGCCAGACTTTGGTACCCTGGAGAAACATAACATAGAAAAACAATGCAAAAAAATCAACAAAGAGAGATCATGTCAACACAACCAGGGCTTCTTGGAGAACGGCTCTTCCTTAACCTGCTTAAGAAGACCTGAAACTGCTACTTTGCTCCTCAGCGCTATTAAAGTTTGCCTTATGAAACAGTTATTCCTTGACCACCTGGAATAACAGTTGCAAACATTATGACCATAGGCATGTCAGATTTCCGAAACCGGACAAAATCTCTCTCACCCTGGGTTGCATACCCAGGACTTGTTATCATTCTGCAGCAACAGCCAATACAACAGATTTTTTTTAACAATATTTGTCTGATTTAAACTTTGCACAACATATGGTCAATTCTTCAATCCTGAGAGAGAGTAAGAGAGGAATATTCCAGATGCTATGGTTTAGCCCCCATTGAACTGAGAAAAAAATCATCTCTTATTTATTTTTTGGGACCTGGCTTGAAACCTTGGCTATGTTAAATCAATGAAAACACTGCCATTGGCTTGAGAGAGGTTAGCGTCTATGAATATACTATTCAAAGCTGGGGTTGGGGAAAAAGACTGTAAAATACAGACAGCAAGCAGCTCTGCAATATAACTGGACCTATTCCTCCTAGAAAAAAACAAACGCATTTTCCATAGCATCATAGGGTCCACAAGACGGTTCGCCAAGGTGCCATACGGCAGCCCACAACCAGACCTCAGTCCTTCTCCTCCCAGCCCCTGGCCCTCTCTTTCCCCTCCTGTACCATCTCTCACCCAGCCTGTACCACTGCCACCACCCCAAAGTTATGGCCCTCGTTCAGGGGAAAGGGCGTAAGATTTTGCCCCCCACACCCCTCTGGTAAATCAGTATATTTTCCTCTAGCCTCCTTCCTGGAAACAATTGCCCAGGAATCATATCAAATTGCTGAAATTTCCAGTTCTTCCTTCACCTTCCTATAAGAACAGACAAAAAAAAAAAAAAAAAAAAAAAAAAAAAAAATCTTGAGACCAATGCCCAAGGTGGAAAATATCAGACCACATGGTCAAAATTTAACTAAATTATTGGTGTCTAAGAACTGGACTTCATAAGAGAGAGTACTAAGGAGACTCACACACCACTGAAGTGTGTCCAGGTTTAAGCTGCACTGGAAAAGTAATTTTGAATTGCCAATACTGTGCAATGGCTTGTAAAGCAAAAGAAAAAAGACCGTCATTTCTGCACGTGAAACTGCTCTATCGGGATAACCTCCATTTGGCAGCCATGAAACGCCTGACCTTGCCAGAAATTTGGTGATATAACTGGAGCCAGATTCAAAGGCTCTTCCAGGAGACAAGGGGAATATCAGCTGCATCAGGGACCTTGGCTTGGATCAAACTTTTATTGACCACATATTGAAATCTCCTGCTGAGATTTACAGAGGCTGCTGAATTGATTCATTGCCGGCTGACAGGAGTATGACACCCTTCAGTCCCACAACGTCCTTCGGCACTCCTGACTTGTGTGCTTAGTGGTATTTTGGCATAATTCGGGAGGCAACTGGGATCTGGGCAAAGATCTGAGCAGTTTTCACACCTGCTGTGTGTGGTGAATGATGGCTCTTCTCCATTTCTCTTTTGCATTCAGACACAGAGAAAGAGTACTGTCTTTGTTTGACCTGAATCGCTTTTATACTGTTATCTGCACTTTAAAACACATTCAGGTGAAACAAAGAATACAAAGCCTACGTAAGAGACTATAGAATACATCTCCTGTGTAATGGACGCATCCAGACTGCATAAAATATCTTCTGCCATCAAGCTTATTCAGTGTTCTTAGAAATTTTAAAAAGGCATCTGTGCAAGAGAAGAATAACAAATATAGCCCATTTTATTACATAGCAGAAAATAACAAACTTCTAGACACAGGTAAGTCAGTAGCAAAGAGGAGGATTTATTTTTTTTTTTAAGAAGAAACTTCACTTAAAAAATTCAGGATAAAAAAGTTCTTTAGATTGTCAACATAGAGCATCAACACAAAGTGTCTGCTTTGTGATCTCAGATTAAGAAAAACGCTCTCTTCTGGGCAATTATTGATAAATATCCATTTTGGCACCCACTTCTGCAGCTACCCAGCCTACCTAGATGGCTTTGTCCATTCTGATGGTGGAAAGGGCTTGTTTCCACAAGGAAATGTCTCTTGCTCACTGCAGACCTGAGTCAGAGGTTGGACTCTGAGGTAGTTTGAGCACGCCAATTCCCGGCAGCCCAGAAAGAAGAGAGGATGTAAAGGACTCAGAGACACACCACGATCCTCTCTTGGTCGTGATTTGCTCAGATCACTCAGACCTGAAACCAAGTTCAGTGCACAAATGACTCCTCTGTGACCAGTCACGCCCTTTGAGGTCTCAGATGCCCCGAGGCCCAGCTTTGCTTGCAGCACTTTGCTTTACTGAGCTGTCTTCCTCCTCTTCCCCAGCTCTGGGATGCCGTAACTTACCTCCTCAGAAAAGGAGAGCAAGGATGGAGAGAGAGAGGAATGGTGGGGTGCCACAACCGAAGCCCATGCTGGAAGGACAGCTTTGGCGAGCATCGCACCCAAAGGGAAAAGCTGGGGCTGCGAGGGGTAGGGAAGGTCTGTTTGCCGGTGGTGTTACCCCCTGCCCCTGCCAGAGCCAGAGCTGGGGTCCAGGGAGAAGCAGTGAACACTGCCTGGAAGCATTTTAACTTGTTGTTGGAGAGCAACAGGTCGGCTGCAGCTGAGGATAGAACATCATCCGCTGCTTGGAAAGAATTAATGTGCAGTAAGACATGAGCTCTGGATGCAAACCTGCGGTGCCTGACCTCTCGCCAAGGCAGAGCCTGGACTCCATCGGTTATAGGGACGTCTGTGCGGACAGAACGACGAGAGGTGAGCCGCTGGCTGCAGTCGGTGCGGCAGTCCCTACGGCCCAGTGTTTTCCTAGCTAATATTTAGTTGAGAGGCCTCCAAGGAAAACCCATGGGATGCTGGTGCTGGTGATTCAATAAGTGTCATTCTTCCCTCTGACTCAGTGCGCAACCATTTCCCATAAATGGGGTTAACAAGTGCTCGATGGCTGGAGAGAGTTGTCTTTTAGGCCAGACATAAAAAACCAGAAGTCCTGAACAGTAGTGTGAAAAACAGCAAAGTAAAGGGATTTTCCTAGCTCAGTACAAACAAATGGGTTCACTTCTGCACATTTTGTTAAAGCGATATCAGGCCCATTTTCCATTGAGAGCATGCCAGTTTTAGAGCAAAACTAGTCCTGGATTAGGGTGAAAATGACTTTTTTATTATGTATGAACAAGGTGATATTTTTGTCTGGGTTTTGTCCTGCTGTGAGGGATGTGAGGTCAGGCAGCGAAGAGGAGATACTGCACCCAGCGCACGAAGGAAGCGATGGTGAGGGGGAAGGACCACTGCGGTGGGGCTCTGTCCAGCAGGGAGCCTTAGCCTGGGGTTTACCAGGCAGATGTTAGAAATGATGTCCCGGTAAATGCCACCAGTGCCTCCAACCATTGCCGAGATGAGCAGTGGCACTGAGCCAGCGTGCCGAGGTCTCCGGCGGCCAGGGACGTGCACAGCCGCACCGGGCCGCCCCGGCACGGCAGAGCTGTGCTTCGCTGGCAATGAGCAGAGCTAACATGCAACCCTGGAGCTTCACTATTCTTAGGGATGCAGATTCTTCCTGCTGGCAGAAAAAAAAAAAAAAAAGGTAGGGTTTAGTGAAAAAAAAAAGTAATTTAGGGTGTATCTAAATCAGAAAGTTATAGCAAAGATAACTCATGAAAACCAAGTTCAAGGCAGGTACGAGCTGCGCTGCACAGTGCTGGCCAGGACTCAGGCACTCACTCACCGCACCGCACGCAGGGGAACCATCACTTACGTTGGCTCCGCAACTCGGGCCGTGTAGGTGAAATAGGTACCTCACATGGCACGAAACTACAGAGCCAGAGGGGTGCGGAAGTTTCTGGAGGTGGTACAAGGTGCGGTGGGGAGGTGGGCTGTTGGCCAGGAGCAGCAGAGGAGCTCTCCTTTGAGGGGGTTAATCACAGCAGCAGTCACGGCTGCCAGGAGGGGAGGGACAAGGACTCCCCACACCTCCCCAAACCAAGTACCTGCAGGAACTTATCGCTGTAACCCTGATGTTCCTCACCCTTCCCTCCCATTTCTCTGCTCTTGCTGTGTCCCATGTGCAATTTCACTATAAGCTCTTCACAACCACAGCTCATCATTTCACTTTTATTGCCATGTGTGGCTATGGCTATTACTGTATGCTTAAGGATCCTTAAACATGCAATGGGAAGAAAATGGACAGCTAGTGTGTAACCATCAGAAACCAGAACTTGTCCCAATCCCATATGAGAGATGAAGGACCTCTTGCTCCAGCAGAAGGGATGCTGTGGCGTTACTCAACTCACTCTGCACCACCGCATTGGTAATACTCACTTCTAGTAACCTGCTAGCAGGCTATGCAAAAACATGACTGTTACCCACTTTGCACTGGACTCACATGGCAGAGAAACAACAACCCTGGAGAGATGCAAACCCTCCAGCCACGTGTGGCTCCAGTCAAAATCAGTGCAGGTGACCGGTGCCTCTGGAAAGTCACTACTTTGTTTTCTCCTTGCAGCCTGAAAACCACTATTCCCTTCTTCTAAGCTCACATTACACAGAAGCTTAGGAATCCTCACTGGCTTTTTTCAAAATGTTTAGAAATGCTTTTATTTCTTTTTGCACTTCTTGCAAAGGGAGCCTTGGACAGCCGCACTGGAGAGTTTGAAAGGAACTGGTCCTCTCAGAGAGGTTAAATTATTTTGTTACAGGCAGTCGTTAGAAGTCATTGTTCATCACAGTTATTTCTTCCCATTGGGCTTTATTTAATTGCCATTTAATTTCACCCCTGAGTGAGCTCAAAGGTATTTTAAAGAGACTGGGAAAAAAGTCTCACTTGCAAGAAGCCGTTGTTTCTCCTACAGGGAATACTTGGGCCAGGATGCAGTTCAAGGTTAAGACACCAAAATTTAAGTGCCTTCTTGTGAAGTAGGTGCCTGAAATCCCGTTAGAGATGGAGCTCGGAGGGTGACTCAACTTACTGTAATCATCCTGCAGCCGCGCAGCTGAATCACCATGTAGCCTCCGCAGACGCTCAGGACAGGGTACACAGTGGACACTTTTGGGGCTTTGGGGTTTCCCCTCTGCGCACTTGCTGCTCCTGCTGTGCACGGAGATGATGGCCTGCCCTCCATGCCGAACATGGCTGGTGGGACTGCACGAGGCGAAGAGGGGGGACCTGTCCCCAGGCACCCACATCTCTACCCACGTACCCTGGCTCCGCCATTCAGTAGCAGCACATTTGGCACTGGTTTTTGGAAAGCTCAGAGTTTACCCTCTGACACTTGTACAAGCATCTGCCGCTTTTCAGACAGAGCGGATTTATTCTTTTTATTATTTATACACAGATAGCCATGATTTGTTACTTTCAGGTATGAACTCTTTACCATTTTTTCAAGAAAATGTGCCCTCTGATGCATTTTATTTCTCTTTCTTTCCCTTTTTGCCCAGTGACACAGCCACCCCTTTGCTCTGCCATCCATTAGCATCTCACGGGAGCTCTGATGGGACTGGGTGTGTGGGACAACAATTTTTTTGTTTGCTTGCCACTTGCAAAAGGGAGATAATTTCCTAGTTTAACCGACGCTGTACAGAGCAAGGTTGTTGATCGTAGCGCAATTGGGAAGTTAAATTTAATCAGAGCACTACAGCCTTTTGCATGTGTTTCACAGATACCTAAATGCCTTTTCTGTTTTCTCCTGCTTCTGCCTGTACTGACGGCCGCTGCTCCTTGGGTAGAACCGCAGGATGCACACACACACGGACAGTGTTGCAATCCCCACGCGTTTTTAGGAAAGGTGGTTTTTGCTGAGGGTGTGAATGCTTCACCAGGTAATGTAGGCTGCTCTGGACAGAAAGGTACTAGTAAGCAGTGGCTGAGAGGTCTCTCTCTTCTGCGCCTGATGTTTTTCTTCCAACAAAACCATGAGAGCCACCAAAGGCAAATGTCTAATTTGCCTGCGAAGCATTAAACAACGATCCACATCCAAACATTTACACTAATGAGCATGTTCTCAGAATTTCCTGATTAAAACTTCCCCTCCCCCCTGCCCCCAATTACATGCTCAAAATGCTCCAGGTTGTAATTGAAAATACAGCAGGGATTCAAATGAGAGAGATGGGGGACGACTATGGAGACACTTTGGAAATAAACAGCTTGAGAGAGAGCGGTGCCGAGAGCTGTCCTCCCTCCCATTC
>NW_009610271.1:37156-41219 GCF_000690535.1 Cariama cristata
CCGGGGGACAGGGCTGCAGGGGACAGGGGCAATGGCAGCTCTGGGACGAGCCCCATGAGAGTGGCTCCACCTTGGAGCCACAGGCAGGGATGCCGGGAATGTCCCCCTGCATCCTTTGGTGCTGGGCAAATGCTTTGTCCCATCTGGGCTTCAAATTCATCGCTTCGCTCCTCCCCAAAGTGCAGCCCATGGCAGCACCACATACAGGGATGCAGTCAGTGTTTTCTCAGATGGAGATTTTTAATATCAGGTGACTGTCTGGACTATGTTCCTAAAAGTACATTCTTATGTCCAAAGCATTTCATTAGATTTCAGGCTCACCGGACCTAGAATTAAAGCCTAGGTTTATAGGAATGTTGGGTTGTTACACATTTAACTGAGCAGTAATGGTATCTTTGGGTAGATTTACAAGGAAACACGTGAAGCACTTCTGCAGTTGAAGAACATTAATGAAATCAGAGGTGCTGGTAAAAAGCACGAGCACGATTAAATGATCAGAGGAAACAAAGGACATCTATGGAGTATGGCTCTGATTGATAGCAGTAAAATGCCCACAAATGTAATCAAAGTTTAGCAGCCTGCTGTTTCCCAGACCGCACATGCAAATGCCACCGAAGCTCGCAGTCTGCACTGCAGTTTTTATACCCGTTCCTCCCAGCCGTGGCAAGGAAAAGGCTCAGAAACTGGGGTCCCATAAAGTAACCCCACGTGCATTGCACACGGGGGTCCACTTCAACCAGCCGCATAAACAACAGGCAGAGGAACGTATTTATGAGCAAGAGGAACATACAAAAAATGCTACAGCAGCTGAGTGCATGTAGATAAAACAGTGACAACCAGGTAAATAGCCATTATCTTTGACATTTGGCTCCAGAAAGACCTTCCTAAATAGCCAATAGCTCTACTTTAACTGAAAAGAGCAGACAAGGCTGCATGCTGATGATACATGCCTATAAAGGATATTTATTTAGTTCATCCCTCAGGTAAATTGCACAACATCCTTCATTGTATTCTAGTAAATAAGCCAGCACGGTTATGACATTTCCATTTTGCAACATCATAGTCATGATTGTTTAATAGGAAGTAATGGGATATTTTACTTTGCAACACAATGTTGCCAGTGCTGATTTTATAACAGACTTACTTCAGGTATTTTTTTCTTGTTTAGAGAAGGGGAAAAATGAACTGAATTTGACTTGAAATCTGCATTGGCTCCTTGGTTTGGAAAAACACCTAGAAGAACCTTAGCAGAGATTACCAGTCTGTTTCCATTTGTGAATCTATACAAACGCGGATCTCAATCCATAACTGACATCCTCACAGGTATCACTAAAACACCGACCGTCTCCCCTGAGGGCAGGCGTTCAGCCCAGGGTGACGATGCTACCGCGGCAGTCACAGTGACACATACGTACAATACTTTGCCATATCCTCTACCGTTTCTTTTCATCCTGAAAAATGCTCAGACATGCAGCAGCCTCTCAGAACACCAGCCCAGTCAGATGTTTTGATTTAACCCTCGGTGCCCAAAACAGTGCCAACTTCACAAAACGTCTACTGACACCAACAAGCTCCTTTCACTTAAAAACAGAAGTGAAATAAAAGTTAATGGGTTAATTACCTATACAATCCCTTATCAAAACTAAATATGATAAATAGTCCCCCAATTTCAGAAAGTCCACTAGAGTAGTGAGTCTATGTCCCAACTCATGAAGACCAGGTGTGTAAATGTGCAATGAATTTGGGTGTGATAAACACCTCCCAAAAAGGCAGCTCTGGAGGTGACACTTGCAGCATCCCTTCCTGCTCCTGCTTGGAGACTTGGAACATGGGATAGGGGATGAGGGACAGGGAATGGGGACAGAGGACAAAACATGCTCCACTTCCATCATACCAGCAGCATTTAAACCCATAGGGACATCTCCCACAACAAACCTACCTTTTATTGTCTATATCCACTAAGGGTAGGATTAGAAAAATCAGTAAGTTAATAAGACGACAGATGTCTCTGATGGCAACACCAGCACTAAGGCACGGCTGGAGCTGGTCTGACTGTGACTGTTCCGCACATACTGAAACCACAACTTAAACTATCAAGCACCCAAGCTCCACCACTGTTGAGTTTCCTGTGGATGCTGAAGTTATAGACCTCTCTTGCTGCCTACAGTAATTGTAACTTTCTCTCTTAAAAATGCAGAAAAGAGTGAGCCATAAGTCTTTTTCATGAAATCATCTAAGTTACAACGCTTACAATGCCACTGCAACCTTTAGCATAATTTATGTAACATCATCATGAAGTCTGATACAGAGATAGTGGACGACTTCAGAAAATAAAAGGTAATCAGGATACTGGTCATTATATATTTAAAACATATACTTGATATTTCTTCAACAGCTTGAGTATGGAGATGAAATCCTCAGCTCAGATGAGAATCCTCAGCTCAGTATTATTTTCTGATGATATCTGTAAACAAAAGATAAAGGATGTTTTACTACCATGTGAGTACAATCTTTTAAAAAGCCCCAGCTCAATAATAAATTACTTTTGTAGGTAAAGAATTGCATGAAGATGTAGAAATCTCAGAAAAAAAATGTTTCCAGAATATATGTTTGGCAATTCTTCGTTTAGCTATACAATGTTTTTGAATTCTTTTTAAATTAAAATCATATCTAAACTACATTGTTAGACAACACCAGTTATAGACCGCTGCTCCTACAGAGTTAAATCTAAAATGTAGATTTTAATGATTTGAAAAAATATATGTCTTTCTTTTAGTTAAAGCTGCAAGAAACCAGGTTCTTGTCCTGCTGGGGGACTTGAGCCACCCCAACATCTGCTGGAAAAGTAGCATGGTGAGCTGTAGGCAATCCAAGAGACTCCTGGAGCAGCACATGGAGGATAACTTCTTAAGCCAGACAGCCCTACCACAGGGGATGTGATACTGGACCTGTTGGTCACCAGCACGAGTGAGCTCTACGGTGACGTCAGGACTGGAGGCAGCCTGGGCTGCAGTGGTCATACACTGGTAGAGTTTGCAGTCCTGAGGGATATGGGTCAGGCGAAGACCAAAGTCAGGACCCTAAATTTTAGGAAAGCAAACTGCCAGCTGTTCAAGGAGTCAGTCAATAGGACCCCCTGGGAACTGCCCTCAGGGACAAGGGGGCAGAACAGAGCTGGCAGATCTTTAAGGGCACTTACCGTAGAGCGCAAGAGCTCTCCATCCTCAGCTGTAAGAAATCAGGCAAGGAAGGGAAAAGACAAGCATGGCTGAATCATGACCTGCTGGTCAAACTAAAGGGCAAGAAGGAAATGCAGAGGCAGTAGAAGAGGGGACTGATATCCTGGGAAGAGTATAGGGACACTGCCTGGTGGTGTACGGATGGGGTCAGAAAGGCCAAGGCTCAGCTGAAGCTGAACTCAGCAAGGGATGTAAGGAATAATTCGCAAGTTGTTGAGTACCTCAGCCTTCTCTGGCAACCTCTCTTCCCACACCTCTCGAGTGGATGAAGCATAAGACAGGGACTGGAGGAGCAAATCCCCTCCCACTGTAAGAGAAGATCAGGTTCGAGACCACCTCAGGAACCTGAACATGCGTAGTCCATGGGACCTGATGAGATACATCCCAGAGTCCTGAGGGAATTGGCTGATGCAGTTGCCAAGCCAGTCTCCATGACATTTGAAGAGTCACAGCAGTCAGGGAAAGTCCCTGGTGACTGGGAAAAGGGAAACATTGCATTTATTTCTAAAAAGGGTAGAGAGGAGAACCCTGGGAACTGTCAACCTGCCAGCCTCACCTCTGTGCCTGGGGAGATCATGCAACAGATCCTCCTAGAAGCTAAGCTAAGGCACATGGAGGACAGGGAGGTGATTCAAGACAGCCAGCACAGCTTCAACAAGGGCAAGTCCTGCCTGACCAACCTAGTGGCCTTCAATGATGAAGTGACCACATCAGTGGACATGGGAAGAGCTACAGAGATCGTCTGTCTGGACTTCTGCAAGGCCTTTGACACTGTCCCCCACAGCATCCTTCTTTCTAAATTGGAGAGATACAGATTTGATGGG
>NW_009610271.1:41904-47144 GCF_000690535.1 Cariama cristata
CCTGGAGAAGAGAAGGTTAGGGGGAGACCTTAGAGCAGCCTGCCAGTACCTAAAGGGGGCTTGTAAGAAAGATGGGGACAAAGTTTTTAGCAGGACCTGTTGTGATAGGCCAAGGGGTAATGGTTTTAAACTGAAAGAGGGTAGGTTTAGACTAGATAGAAAGAAGAAATTTTTTGCAATGAGGGTGGTGAAACGCTGGAATGGTTTGCCCAGAGAGATGGTAGATGCCCCATCCCTGGAAATACGGAAGGACAGGCTGGTTGAGCAACCTGATCGAGTTGAAGGTGTCCCTGCTCATTGCAGCAGGGTTGGACTAGATCACCTTTAAAGGTCTCTTCCAACTCAAACTGTTCTATGATGTAAAATATAGACAAAAATTTTTTATTTTATAGTCTTTGGGGAAAAAAAAAGCAGGAGAAACTGCATTCATGTTATGAATAAAGTGATACAGTGATTTTTCTATTGGGAAAACAGTTAGGAAAAAGCCAGTTAGTGCATCAGTAAAATTTCATGGAGGAAATCGCACCAAGTCACAAGTTACTTTGCAAAAGAAAAACTGAGTAAGAAATGCAGCATAAGATGCGTGAGTCATATGGCTACACCTGGTGTGATGTGTCGTGACCCCAGTTCATTAGAGAACAGAAGTGGATGCTAAAGTCCTTCCACGTACAGAAGAATTTAGCACATGTGTAACACCCCTTAAATCATAAGGGCCATACGTATAAGGGTCATATTAAACGTGCTTAGGTCATGCTTATGACCTCAACATGTTTCCCAGACTAGGACTTCTCAGCACCTTCACTTCCAGCGGGAGTAGGTAGGCACTGCCGGTGCACGAGAAATGTGGGTGGTCGTGGAGAGGTTAAGGCCTGGGAACCACTTTTGTTTTGTTTTCAGCAGAGCTATTTGAGCCTCGTGACTCACTTAAGGACCATTTTACAGCTTGATGCTCTTCCACATTTCTTAAGTATATTTTACATTAAACATGATCTAAAATAGACAGGGAAGCAACTTACCATAGAAATGGTGAGGGATGCAAGCTGAAAGTAGAAGAAAAGTATTATTTTTAATCATGTCAAACCCTGCCTACAGCTCTGGAGTTTACCTAAGTTCAAGCTAAAATGAGGCTCGCTAACCATCATTGAGGAATAAAAAACTCTGAGGAAAAAAGCCTTCCTTGTGGGCTTTTTTAACACTTCCACAGGGACCAGATTGTCAGGTGTTAATTCAGGGCCTGGGAAGGGGCCAGAGCAATAGCCCCTTACAAATGAAATTGTGGGAAGGGTTTGGATAGGCACCTGAAGTTCTGGAGAGAGATGAGAATGCAGAGCCAGGAACTTCAGACAAGAAGGAGATGTCCATCAGGACAGGAATGTGTTGGGCAACCAAGAGCAGGGGAGCGTGGGGACGCGCTCAGAAATCTTCGGCTGGGCTGCTCTCATGGTAAGGGCACTGTGGCCCATCATGTCAGACTGAGCGTGAACGAGATTTAATTAACAGTTACTTGTTGCTGAACAGAACACGACTGCCCTACAAAGCCATAGTTTCATTCAAATGCACATCAAGAGGTGAGATTAATTCTTCTCAGAGCTAAATCAGTGCTGTTGTTTGCCTTATTTTCACACAGCTTGGGAAAGCAAGATAGCATGGTGTCCAGAACTGAGACTGGGGACAATCGCTGAAGAACTAGCTCTTTAAACATGTTTTTATGTCTTGTTGCATTTTTACCCATTCTTTAAGATTTTCTTCACCACACTGATCAATGTCCTTATTGGTTACAAAAATCATAGCCACTGATATGACAACGACAAAATAACAAAGACAACAAGATATAGTTACAGTTAGCCTTCGGTCTTATAACTAATTAAAAATAATTAATCAGACACTACAGACATTCTGACTTTAAAAAAAAAATATCTTTGTTATCCTTACCATCCAGTTCAGAGGGTCCCAGGAGCTGATTAAGGGAATGAAGTACAACCTGCTAGCTGTCCCCTCCAAATATTAGTCCAAAGTGTCCTCAAAAGGAAGCAAAAAAGTCTTGTCCTGTTGAATGCCCTGGGAGGGAAAGAAGCTGGAGTTGCCTGAGAGCAGCTCGTATCTTCTGCAGGACATTTCTTGCAGCCCCATGTGATTTGCTCTCTGGGAATCCATAAACTGCTCATTTTATGGAATTTTATCAAACTATGGGCCTGCAGCTCCTTCAGGGAACCCATTGTTTTGTTGTTTCTGAGGCTCTATCAGGAATGAACTCTGACCACCGGTCTCCGTCACACCAGACCGTGTGTCCATGTTACGTCCAATGCCACCACAACGGAAAAGCGCAGCAGAGTTGTGGGGTCTGAGTTAAGGCTTTGGGAGAGGTCTGTGTCATTGTGGGGGACCGAGGGGGGCTCTCGTCTTTCCCAACAGATAACTGGGGTCCATGGGGCAAAAGGGCGACTTGTTCTTGCATTTGAAAGCCCTCAGCAGGGAGCAATGGCATGCGGTTGATGTGTGTGAGAATAAACGCGCGCTTCACATTGCTGTTGTGATCCTGGGAAACGAGGGAAAGGTGAGCTCTGCAGCTGATGTGTTCTTTGCTCATGTCCAAGACAAAGTCAATGGGAATTTAATCTACAGGTACTTCTCTCAGAAGTGATCAAAGAAGTAATTGAATTAAGCAGACAAACAGCAACACAACTCCCTAAGCCCAAATGTGTGTTGATCAAAGAGCGAGTGCTGATAATGCTTGAGCTGTGATAAAACTGATTAGGCTGCTGACCAGGAGGAAATTGGTCTTTTTTTTGTTGTTGTATTGACCAGATCCTCTAAGTCTATTAATTCCTTACAGCTGTGCTCAGGTAACACTTTCTTTGAGAAATAACCTCAGTAAAGCCACAGATGCAACACACGCAGAGGTAAATGAAACAGCAATTGGAGCCACACAAGTGGGCTATGTGTCTTCTATCAAATGTGAGGTGAAAGTCATTAACTAGTTCTCAGAGCAAAACTTAAGCAGAAAGCCCAAGGGGTGGGTAGGGGAAGAGGTGGTCTTTCTGGGCTCATTCATCTCACACCCAAGCTGGGAGAGCGGCAGCATAGCCCTGCCTGTTTCCACTGGCTGAAGACCCATCCCAGATAGTTTGCTCTGTTTTTCATTTGGGAATGATTTTGTTTTGATCCTTTGCTTTCCTTTCCTGACATCTCCTAACCACCACCGAATATGAGTTGTGATCAGCGTAATCTCCACGTAGGTGTTTGACAGAGACGTGCAGGTGACATCCTGAAGAACATCACCAGCTTGAAACAATCATTATCCCACTCCTGCCCGTCCGTGATTCTTTAGTGGTCCTGCAAACAACATCCATACTACACAAACACTGTGTCACTTTTCCTTCCTGTTTACACGAAAGTATACATTTGTACAGATAAACTTAGACCAGCTGATTACTGTGGGGCTGACCTCCAGCCAGAGGGAGGGAACATCTGGAGTATAATAATTTTAGCCTCAGCTGCCTTCGTCGGGAATGGGAAGAGGATTTAATGCACTCTTCCAAAAGGCAGAGGACAGAAACTAGCTTTGTTTTGCAGGCATCAGCTTTCTAAACAGTGTGCACTGCAAGCAGCTCTGCAGGACCATGGACGAATGGAAATCTGAGCAGAAGGCTGGATGCTGAAGAGCAGAGCGAGGGTCTGGAGTATACAGCAAAGGAACACAGAAATGTGGGAAAACTCCTCGCTGCACGCTAACCACAGGCCAGGCAGTGCATCCCCTACTCTCTTCTTCCCACTAAACTGTCAGAGGAGCAGTTGCAAAAAAAAAAATGGGTTTTCTTTGCTGTCAGAGCACGGGATTTTTCAAAAATTCCCCCGACATATAGGAATAAAGGTGCCACTGGCTTTCAGCAGAGTTTCTCCAAGTTTTTGAAATCCCAGCTGGCTTGCCTCGTGTACTCACATGCCCTTCATGACTGCAGCATCTGAGCACCTCACCAGCTTTCACCCTTTAATCTTCCCAGCACCTCTGCTAACCTGCCCGGCTGTAACAGTTCTGGTGTGTAGCAAGTAGTGAATGACAGCACGGACACCAAAGGCTAGAGCCCCAAGACGACCCAGGCATTGCATTGCCCAGCACTGTGACATGTAACATCGATCTGGGAGCACGTACAGCCCGAGGCCAGGTGCTTTTACAGTATACGGGGAGGCTCAGGGGTGTACAGGGACAAGCAGCTGTCCTTCCATGCCCCACAGGGACCACAATAGGTGGGGCAGCGGGAGGCATGACACCACATCAGGAGGGTTCAGGGACATCTGAGGGGTGTGAAAGCTCATCCCCAGTGTCACATCAACCTTTCCATACACATAACAAGGTCCTTCTGAAGCCATCTCAACTCCTCACTGCTCCCTTTTGTTAGAAATCTTCCAGATGCCATTCCTTGGGTGACCGGACAATTTCTCATTTCTGACCTAATTTTCTTCATCACCAATTTTTTTTTCTATCAGCATTGCCATTTAACCTAAATACTTTTTTTCTCTCTCGATGACTTCACATCACTATTTTTTCATGAAGGTCCTGCTTTCTTCATATCATTAAGCCAAACAAGTCAGTCTCCCTGTGGAAGACAGAGTTCCCATCGCCTTGATCACCCTTAGAGCCTTTCACCACATCTGTTCCAGTTTATCTTTTATTAAAACACAGCTGATCAGAGCTGGAAACAGTTTTCTAAACAAAATCATCCATAAAGCCTTGCACAGCGGTGCTAATGCTTCCCATTTCTACTGGGAAGATGTTGTCTGTCTCAACCCAAAACTTGACTAGATGTTTTTAGCCCACATTTCGACTGCAGCTGGTACCTCTCCTGCAGCTAGGCTCAGTTGCTGTGCCTGTCCAAGAGGCGCACAGAGTCCAGCCTGCCTCACCCCTCGCTTCTTGTCATATGTTTAGCAACCACCCAAAGGGCTATTCCATACCACAGAGCGTCATGCCCAGTATAGAAACTGGGGGAGCTGGCTGGGAGGGGTCGATCGCTGCTTGGGGACGGGCTGGACATCGGTCAGCGGGTGGTGAGAAACTGTAATGTGCATTGCTTCTCTGTCTTGGGTTTTACTCCTCTATCTCTTTGTTACTTCGTTTTTCATTACTATTATTATTATTACTATTGTTTTGATGATATTTTACTTTATTTCAATATTTAATATTTATTATAATGATATTTACTTTATTAAACAGTTCTTATGTCAACCCATGGGTTTTACCT
>NW_009610272.1:0-8405 GCF_000690535.1 Cariama cristata
TTACTATATAATGTATATTAGTAATATTAGTATATTGGAAATACATATTTTAGAAATAAATTTTGTGCTGGAAATGTTACCATGATGCTGCCTCCTTATTAGCTGGGGTTGCTTATGCTTTTATTAGCCATTGACTAGGCGTCCTGGTGGGGCTGAGTATCCCATGGTGTACCACAGTCCTGCAGCTTGCTTTTTGGATTTCCTTATGAACCTAACTCATGGAGTGGGTGAACATGGGAACATCCACTGCGTCTACTTCTAAAATCTTTATGTAGTACAACTTGCATGCAAAGAGCAGCAAAAATCTTACTGCAGTAAGTTACTGTACTTACATTGGTGTTCCCTAGGTAGGAGAGGGATAGTTTGTTTGCATTGTATTGCAGGTGTGGAATTTTGCATTCAAGATTTCTGTGTATGTAAACTCTTGGTGTGAGTATGTTACATGGTCCTGTGCATGTTTCATCTGTAGAGGTTAAGCTGAGAGACTGTTCATGAAATCTTCACTAGTTTGTCAACTAAGATAGTGGCAATGGGAGGAGAACTTTGTAACGGGCAGGAAGATGGATGTTCATCATCATCATCATTAGTCCTCTGTGTGTGCATGCATACCCACATAGCTCTCTTGAGCAGATTTGAAAAGTCCCAAGGTACTCTTCAGAAACCAAGCAATGGCTTTCAGTTCAGCCAGTTGTTTCCAGCAGATGTGATTGCAAGGCAGAGTGTTAAAAACATGGTTGTTCCAGTCTGTGTGGCTGACAGATGTTGCGAAATGGGTTGTTAAGGTTGTTCTTTGGGGAGCAACTGAAGATGTGTTAGAGCCTGGATAAAATATTCAACCAGATTCTCATGACAGGAGGTAATAATGCAATATAAATGCAGGCAAAAACCTCTACAACAAACTGGAATTATGTCAGCTGTCTTATGTGTCTGCTGTATTGCGAATCGTGGCAGTTGCATGCCCTGTTTCCACATCTGTTGTTTTTGAACTAGTACAGACTGGTAAGAAAAATTTTGGGATATAAGAGATTGTGAATTCACATTTAAATATGGAGTGGTCAATAGCTGCATTTTTTGGGGAATCTGAGAATAATTGGAGCAGTAGCAAAATTGTAAGAGCGAGCCCTGAAAGCATGGAAGAAATTTTCCTTTTTTATTTTCAGACTATGTAAGTTCCTTGACTAATCAAAGGGAAAATAATTCCTGCTTGAGGCTTTGGGTCAGGTGTGGTGCTTTTCAAAATATAAAGGTGACTGGCTTTCCTTTCTGCTTAACTTATCATTTAAAGCAATCTGCAGAATTACACTAAGTTGTGGGGGTTTTTGTCCTTGAGATTTATTTCCAAGGTCACATGTTTCACCTTCAGAAGTCAGAGGATGCCTGAAGTTTAGAAGAACATCACAGAGCAGCTGAAAGACAAGGAAAAGAAATAAGAGGAGTGATGTGACAAGATGATCATATATATCTATATATATCTCAGAGTGATAATCAAGTTTTATTTATTTATTTAACACTCTGAGCCACCTAACATTTTTCTCATCTAAATCTGGGGCTATAAGAAGGTGCTTATTACTGTACTTAAAACTGTTTTGTGAGCAACATATGGCATCAAATCATGTATGGCTTATTCAAGCTCAAGAAATGCTTGTAGCTCTCCGCTACTGACCTCATAGGTAGTGCCACCTGGCACTCCTGCATGTGCAGAGTACAGAATGAGGACTCAAGAAAATGTTCTTTAACTATAATTCTTAATAATAGTAACAAAAAAAAAAATTAAAATGAAAGAATCTGTTCTCTGTTATGTGTTGTTCCTTACTAAGTATGTAAAATGTATTTATTTGAAGTAAGAATTGGCAACTAGCTGACAAGGGAGTGAGAACTCTTTAACTCCTTTTACTCTTTTCTGTCTTTCTGTCCCTTAAAAGCTGTTCTTCTAGATCTGTTTTGAATCCTGATCTCTGCTGTTCTGGGCAAAGCCTCATATGCAGTACATCCATTCTGTTTTATTTAGAAAGCTACAGTAAATCAATGAAAGGCTTCATCATTAATACAGTCTAGCATTCATGGTTACAAGAAATATATCAAGTCTGTTTAGGTCACCTCTGAATGCCACTGACTGGTAAAAGTCATGGGGCAGACAAGGAGAAAGTTATACACATGGATTTCTCTTAATTTTTAGAGCACAGAAAAAAAAAGCTGTGAGCGGTTCCAAAAATGTGTAAGAATTATCTGTAAATCAGGTTTAAATATTTATGTGTCTTAATCTGAGCATATTGGGTGGGGGGTGTGTGTGTGTGTATGTATGTATGTATGCCATGACTCTGCTGAGGGAAAAGTAAGACTGAAAAAAAGAGATTATTCCTGTGGAGACTGTCTGCGGGTAGCTCCTTACCATTTCTTTAGTCTAAAGCCAACTCTGTTCTTTTCCTTGTTGCCAGCTTCTTTGTGCTCTTGGTGTGTGGTTACTTTGAAGATGGTTATGATGATAGGGGTGAGTATACTCTGAGGTCAGTCTAAATCTTGTAGCATAGTATAATACAGTGATTCCGGAGAAGATTTATACATTCATGCAACTCGTCACAGTTCTCTGCAGCGATAACATGAGGTCTTGAAAGCAATTTGATGTTGTAAGCACAGCATTACTCGAAGCTAATAAACTTTGCTTCTAGACAAAGCTAATTGCCTAAGATAAAGCAGCAAACTGATGAGATTTCATGGTCTCTGGTGCCTGAGCAAGCCTGGTCACTGTTAATGCCAGTATCTGTACTTCTAGTGTAGAGCAGTGCAGTTAATACAGGAGCAACATCTATGCAGGACACTTAATACCTAGCATTCCCTGCTGCTCAGCTGAATAAATACACTTGAGTGCTAAAATGAAAAGCTTATGGCCCTCTTGTCAAGAGAGTGTTTTGTTTTGTACTCACCAGCATTTCCTAAAGGTGCCTGGTTTGCTTGTTCACTGTGGCTCCAAAATCCAAGGTGAGAAATGTCTGGCTGAACCTACTGAATGAATATACTGAGGAGATCTATAGGCTAAAGGATATTGATCTAGATCTATAGATCTGTTTAAAGCCCTTTGGAGGTCAGAATGATTCCAGAGTTGCTGATTTGTTTAATAACTGAAGATAATGTACCTTTAGTGTTAGGATTTGCTATAAAATGTGTTAATTCATTTGCACTGTTAGGAGCAGATACCTGGTTATGTACTGGTTTCTCTTGTTATATGACAACAGGAAAATTAGTGTTTTGTTTTACTAGGCCTCTTTAGCTGGGTGCACTAACAGTATTGGTTGCTGTCTCATCTTGCACTGGTTCACCCGCTCTGACAGCTAGAGATGTTTAGTGGTATCTAGTTTGTAGTTGTGCTTTTCCTTGAGAGAACTTCACTGGCTTCAGTGCCCACTGCAGTTTGGGAAGGGTGCTCTATTGTCAGCTCCTCCTGTATCTTGTGCTGTTCTCTGATACGTGATTCTAGTCAGTGTAGTATCTGTACGAAATGTGTGACTTGCTTCAGTGTTTGTAACTTCTGTGGCTTCTTCATGTTTCCTTTTGTTGAGAATGACTAAAGAATCTTTTGATTTTGTTCGTCCCTTTGTCTTCTGCAGGATGGGTAAATAGAGTCCTCTTTTCCAACTCATTCGTCAGTCATGCAAATGTGTTGTCAAGCAAATTTCACAATTCTTTGTGAATTTGCTGTTTGCCGAATCGATCTCTGTCATTGACCAGCATTTTAACACATTCTGCTATCTGAATTGAGTATCGTACCTCAGGTGCAACAATCAAACTGTGATAGAGATAACAATATTCGTGTTATGCCTTCTCCCATGCTGTTCCTGCTATTTTTTTTTTGGGGGGGTGGGGGGGGGGGGGAGGGAGGGGGCAACTGTAATGGCAGGAATAAATGCAATTCATTTTGCATCACCAAATGTCATCTGGTTCTCCTTTAATCACTATTTTATTGATGAACTTATAGAGCTATTAGTGCCTGATCAGTCTCAATTGTCCTTGTTAGAGATTGGTCTTGGTTACATCCCATCTTACTGTAACCTAAGTATGCTAGTGGAAAAGTTGTGGAAGGCATTGGTATAAGACACATAACTTGATCTTTTTGAATGAGGTGTTTTATCTTCTAGGAAGGTCAGTCTGAGAGGAAGATGCCTAGGCAGAAGAATTTAGAGGTTGCTTTTTAAAAAAAAAAAAAAAATCAGGAATTATTTGTGTCACTTCCTTTTCTACTTGTAATTACAAATATTCCATTCTGAAACTTACGACATTTGTTAACTCAGTTTCTGCTTTCCTGGCTGCTTACTGAATGGAGTTTAAGTACAAGTTCTTACTAATCAGGCTTATTTTCTCTAATGAAGAAAAAAGAAGAATATTTCTTGATTTTTTTTTTTTTTTTTTTCCCCCCCCAGAGCCAATGTATCCTTGTGATCCATTAAAGAGTGTCTAGAAAGATATTAACAGTGGAGGAGCTCTGACCACCATTTGCTGTGATTATTCAGATGATTTCAATTTAGATAATAGGGCAAAAGTAATTTCCTTACTCTGACACTTGTAGTTTCACAAGAAAGAATTATTCATGAATTTTCATGGAGTTTTCTCTGTGCTTCATACAATTTAGAAAGCAGTGCTTTTTTTTTTTTAAAAGCTGTATGTATGTATCAGTATTTATGTCTTTCCTATTAAATGCGTGGCTTGTAGCAACCTCTGTTAGCAGTGAAGATTTTTTTATTTTTTTTGAGCAGCAAGAGCAGGAAGTGTTACTTTTCAGCTCAATATTACATTTATTTAAAACAATTCACTGGTAATTATATGCCAAATGAAAAACTATCAGTTAGCACCTCTAACATTGACTTTCAAATATTCTTAAACCAAACTGGAGGATTGTATACAGGTAGTATGCTTTAAAAACCCATTTGATTTCAATGTGAGGAGTTCTGTCACATTGCTGTGTTCCGAGCACTTAAAGAATATCAAAGCTGTTATTTCTTTGTTTATCCTTGTGTGGTATGTTTCAAAGAAAAGCATTTTAAGACCCTGTAATACTACTGAAATGAGCATTGTGAGGAGAGGGGAACCAACGGCCTCTGGAACTGTGGATGCAGAGCTAGGATCTTACTCTACCTTGGAAGGAACCCAAAGAGTCTGAGATAAGTTTTCCTTTTCTTTCCTCCCCACCTTCTTGCTAGTCACTTAGCACATCAACAGGATCTTTATCCTCCCCTCCACATTTTCGCTTGCTGCTTGTTTATCTTTGTGGGACAAAACTGAACTTTTTCCTTCTTCCTCAAAGTACTGCCAGGCACTTCTCTGTTTCCTCTCTCTTGTGGTGGTTTGAATTTGACCTCCTTCTGTCCTCTGAGTAGATGGCAAATAGCTTTCTAGGCTGTTGTTTCCCAGCCATTTTAGTAGGCCTTCGTACATTTTTGTGGACATTTGTAGAAACAGCTTTTATGCAAGGCAGACTAGCTGTCCCTGAGCAGCTGGGTATTTATGACCCGTTAACATGTGCTGACTTTTGAGACTTTCTCAAATGATGATACAGAGCTTGAGTACTGATCATGAGGGAGGTATTTGCTGCCTCAGTGCTTAGCACTTCAATGCAATTTTTTATGCTTTGATGTAACATTTAGTAGTGTATTGGGAAGTGCCTTGTGCTTACAGAATTGGGCTCTTTGCTGTGTGTCTTGTGCTGCTATTGCATGTGGTATCTCTGGCCGGAAACGTTATTGTTCTTTTGCATTAGCAGCTTCTCCATCAAAGAAAACTTGAGAATAATTTTTTTTTTTTATGTTTCAGAAAGCTAGTCAATGATAACTAGGTAACTTAGGGTAACTATATGTAACCAGAGCCTTTGACAGCTTGATGTTCTAGTCTGCACTGCTACAAAATAGAGAGGGAGGAAAAAGGGTACCTTATCTGCACATAAAGAAACTGAAGGGGTAGGGTCACTCATGTGACTCCTCCAAGGGTAGAAAGCTGATCAATGAAGAGATGATCTAATGGCAACACAGACGTTACCTCTTATCTAAACTGGTAAAGTAAAAATATTATTTTCTTTGGGACTGACACTTTTCTAAACTGTTTAGCCTTAATTGCCAATTACTCTTAGTGTTAGGAACTCAGCTGCAAAGTCACTGTGTTATTTTGTGCTGACCTCTACGGTATCAATTTGTTTGGGGTTGAGGAGGTGAGCAGTGGAAGAAATAAAAATGTATGCATCAAACATATTTCTAATTTTAAAAAAGTAGAATTGCAGTTGTTTTAAATGACAGATCTGCAGGATCACACTTCTTTCTTTTACCTGTCAAATTTAGATGAATTCTCATTTAGCCAGGGTGGAACTTCTGGCAGAGAAAACAGACTAGTAGTTGGGAGTTATTTAAATTAGGAGCTGAGAAAGGCAGACAGGTGTTGAGAAGAATTTAGGTCAGAGACACATTAATAAAACAGAGATGCTTTTCAGCCTAGTAAGGAAGAGGACAGGGATACACAGCTGAACTGGAGAGGAACAGATGGAGATCATGGAGTTAAAATGTCAGAGCACAAAGGTAAAGTGAGTGTGTCAGACTGGAAGCTAAAAGAAAATGACTGCCATTGTCTGTGCACCTGTGTGAGAAGCTGGAAAGCAAGAAGAGATGAACTCCTTTGCCCATTGTTACTGAGGCATGGCAGTATGACAGGAGTTGATGGACATGTGGGATTCCTGACTGCTGACCGCATGTAGGACAGATTAGGTCATAGATTGAGGGGGAGCTGTTCTGTGCTCCTATGGAACCAGGAAGGGAGACGTATGACAGGCATACTGGTCTGACAGCGATTTAATGCGCTCTTATATGGTTATTCTGCCTTGTAATGTATGCATTCAAAGAAGCAGCATTAAGTTAATGGATCTAGCCTTAGGTTTTGCACCTCTGGAATATTGCGGTGCTGGCTTAATGTTCGGTTAATACAAGTTGCTATTTTTCAGTGGGATTGTAATAAATGTATTGTGCAGAATGCTATGTGGGAAAGCCTGAGCAAGAGTGCAGGATTCTGCTCTTGTGGGTAATCTGTTCTGTTATGTAATCAGGTTGCTGACAGTTTTCTTAATCAGTATTTCATTTTTACAGAGAGCTACTCTGGCTCTGCCATGGAGTTCAATAAAAATGTTTTTATTGTAAGACTTCTGTCATCCTAGCAGGACAGTGTTTTCCTTTTACTGAATGAATTTTGAAAAAAGTAGTTATGGTGAAAGATACCCTAGAGCAGGAGATGCTAATTATGTAATTAATGGGAGATGCTGTCTTATACAAATTATTTTTTTCAGAGGCATTGCATGCTTTATAGTTCCATATTGGAGAACAATGCAAAAAGAGTTGATTTATCTCGCTGTTGTATGGGCCATTCTGTAAGTGCTGCTTGTCTCTCTCATAGCAGGTTGAAAACCTTTGCCATAAGAAACACAGTAAATAGGGAAAAGAATCCAGTCCCTCCAGATGCTTGAGAAAACTGTCTTACGCTGTTTTTCCTTCATACATGAGGCTGGTGGTTTCTTAGTGCTAATTAACATTCATGTCTTCAGTCCTTAAAAACAAACAAACAAAAAAAGAAAGCACCCAAGTCCCAAAATAATGCTTGGCTGGAACTATAGATAAGACTGTCCATTGCTGTCTGAGACAGTCTGACATCCTCTTAGACATGTGAATGGTCTTCACACACCATTACTGCACACTGCAGAAAGGCCCTGCTGTGTAATACCACCCCTTGTTTATCTCTCCAGTTGGAAATAAGCTGGTATAGTGCAAGTATATTTTGTAGCTAGCCTAGCAGCTGTATCTCTAGCATGTTTCTGTCAGAGTGGGGAGGGAGCCTGACTTTAAATAACTGGAAGAGCTGTGGAACCAGGATGATGCTTGTCAGATCGCTGTTGCCTGTTGCTTTCCTAAGACTGAGGAGAGAAACAGGAGTCATGGGATCCAAGTCACTAAAGTAGCAGGAGGTCACTGGAGCAATTACTTGGTGTCAGTCTTGTAGTGCCACAACTTCCTCATAGCGGAAGGACAAGAGTAATTCTCTTGGCAATCAGAAGTGTAAATAAAGATGTGGTTTATTTGGAGGCTACATGAAATGTATTATGGCCCATTTAGTTGGGGAGAAGAAAATGAGCCTTCACTCCCCATGGATTCCTTAGTGAAACAAATTGAAATATAGCAGTGGAAGCAGTGGATGGGGAGGAGAGAAAAGAAAGCAAGGAGAAGTTACTGTCTGTCCTAGGATTATCCAAGCCATCTAAGAGTAAATATTATTGGAATTAAAAGCCAATAGGAATTAGTATGGCATCATGCTGAGCAGTTTGTGATGAGAACCAGGTGCACCTTCAAAGCCCTGTATGTAGGGCTGGATCGATGGGCTGAGACCAACTG
>NW_009610273.1:0-45179 GCF_000690535.1 Cariama cristata
TAGATGGGATAAGCTGTAAACATGTTTAGCTTTGAAGGGGATTTCAAAACAAGGCCCAAGGTGTCTCTCGGAGGAGCGAGTAGGAAGGTAAGAAACGACGCCTGTCTGTCTCCGCGTTTGTGTTTGTGTCGGTTTCCCTCGTCCCCCGCCTGCCTTGCTGCCTTGTATTATCGTTATTTTTACCGTTGGGCCTTCAAAAATGGGAGCAGCTATGACTAAGGTTTAATAGAGGGGAAAAAATCCTCCTCTCCTGATGATGTGTCTATCTCTGATCTCCTTGGCTTTTTTTTTTTTTTTAAATCAGGCCACACACACCCTCTCAGCCTTACAGTGTAGTAAGAATTGTGGGAAGCGAGGAAATGTCTCCTAAACCCCTACAAGCAGTCAGGTTTGTTGTCGCTGGTAGCACCTCCTGAGCAGTTTGTCTCTAGAGCTCCGGGGGTGAAGCAGGGAAGGGCTCGGAGACCTCTCGTCTGTTCTCTCCAAAGGGAAAGTCTGGCGTGGGCCCGCCTCGCTAGAGAGATTTGGAGGGGGGGGGGCAACAGCCTTACAGAAGTCGAGATCAATGCAAATTGCTGGGGGAGGCTTCGTCCACGTGAGTGAGGGTTGCGGGGTCACAGGTTTAGCTTTTGTCTGTCAAGTTTACGTTCAGTCAATTTGTCGTGTGCAGAGTGAGTAGCAGTTAATTGTCTGCTGTGCCAGACTATTGAATCTCCTTGTATTTATTGATGGAAAAGAAGCGAAATAGTTTATTTAGATCTTGCTGATTGGACAGTGTAGTCAAGTGTTTAGTCAAGCACTGAAGGGCATAGAACTACCGAAGAACAAGAGAAGGGACAAAATGTTTTTAGAAGTGACCTGATTTGTAAGGTTCACTTTAGTTCACTGCTAAAATACTGATTCCCCTTATTGTCATTGGACATGATTGTGTGGGAAGCTAATGAGTGTTTTTGTTAGTATTTTTGAACCTTAATATGAGTAAAAATAAGTCTTAAGTTTTTTTTATGTGCACTGTAAGCAAGGTCAGTTCTCTGAAACTTTTAAGGTTTGACAGTACAGTTAGGAAACTGGAGCTAAAATACTGCGCTATGTGATATCAAAATCACAGTGAAGTTTGCATTTTGGTGTATTGCCTTACATAATTTATTAAAGAGAATGTGTAACAGGTCTGTATTTAAATTACGCAGCTTTTCATCTGAATAATCTTCTGTTTATCTTAAGACATTTCTGTCATTAGACTACATACAATGGCATTACATCAGTCAAAAATACCATAAGTACTCCCTCACTGAAGTGGGAATTGACAGAACATGCCCCGGTCCTTGCCTGAACGCTTTAGGTACTTTACAACTTTTGACACTGACTTGCTGGTAGTGTTCTTTGCAGAACATGTTTCCTTCTGCAGAAGTAAACAACTGTCATAATATCTTCTTCTACACCTACTGATTTCTTAATGAAAATTCAGCAGAATTCTATCTATTTTAATTTTGCAGGACAAATTTATTAGTGTTATGCAGGTATAAATATCCAAGGGCAAATATTAAGTGGAAAATGGAAGTGGAAACAAATTGATGCATAACCTTCACTGTCATATGCAGAGGTGGTAATTTCTTGATCAGATTGATACTGACTGGTCCACAGATTTCATGATTTTACATTGGTACACTGAAGTCCTTGTATTGCATCAATGCAAATCAGTTAGTCACAGCTTTGGACAGCATGGTTATGTATACGACATCGTAGAATGGCCTTGAGAGAGCTGCTTATTTTCAGAAACTGTGAAATACTAATGAAAGGATTTATTTAAACAGCACTAAGAATTACTTCTAAAAATGCAGTTTAGCTGACCTTTTACGTAAAGATACTACAGCAGAGGTTGGTGTGGCAAGTGTTTATGTGGGTGCCATGAGAGTCTCTCTGTCTCATGTCACAGGCTGCTTGTGATCATGTTTCTCATACCTATAGGCCTTAGTTTTACAGAAGGCTGAATTGTAATGTTTCCTTTCAGATTTTTGCATACATGGGAAAAAAAAATTGTTCTTTGACAAACCCTCTTGCCCTCCCAAATGTGTATAATTTTAGAAAGATACAGCATATATTTCCAACCCTACACCTCTGCCATTAGTTAGCTGGAGGCTTAGTCCTGGCTGTTTTGATTCCTTTGGTGGAATAAAGCACAACTCAGAAATACTGGTAGAATCTGTATGCAGGCTGCTTAATGCTAAGAATAACTCTCTACCCAATTTGGGGAAGTTTCCCAAATGTCATTGCACCTGTATAGCTACATTACCAAAACCCTTCCAGTACGAAAGCGGAGACTCCAATTGGAGGAGCTAGTCAGTGCTAAAGATGTCAGTGGAGTCTTCCTGATGTGGATACAACTATACCAAAATAAATGATCAGCAAAACTGACTATTAAAAGTATGGTTTTGCTAATATAACTCCAGCTGCAAACAATAACTGTGTTGATCACGGTTGATACCCTGTGTGACATCACTGTGTATGTCTGTACTGTTTCCTTAGGCCTCATGAGAGGTTGACTTCAATAAGTCTTATCAGTAGAGAGACACAATTATAGAAAGATGGTTGTGGACTTGTGGCACTGTGGCAGTTAGAAAGGTACTGAATCTAGTGTGCTTTCTCACTACTAACTTTTAGGGCATTTTTGAATGCCAAAAGCAGAGAGCTTCATGTTTGGCTTTACACTGTTTGCATCTTCTGTTCATGTACATTATGATGGTCTGAATTGCAGGTGCTGTAGAGGCACTTCAATCCAACCAGACCTTTTGCCAAAAAGGTAGTCTTTAAGTATCACTAATTTTTGATAAAATTCTGAGTTGCAAAATTTATGTTCTTGAAATGACTATCCCTGTGACTGATCCTTTCAAAATATTATTGTAACACTTTAATATTGCATTGTACATAAGTGTAAAAATGTAGGTGATATTGCCAATGTTTGGACTTTTCCTTCATATCTACTTTCAAAAACCTGATGATTGATTTGGACTATTTGCATTAATTGTATATGTGTTTGAGGGTGTAGATACTGTGTTTTATTTACAATGTGATAAGTGAATTTTTCTATTTGTTGGTTCCCCCCCCCCGCCCCCCCCCCCAATTTTTGGGGTTGCTTGTTGTCAGCTTTAAAACATGATTCCCTGTTACATAAGGTTATTCAAAAGATATTTTCAGATTTAGTTTTAATTGTAACTGACAAAACATATTTTTTTACTTCTGAAGTGAAATACCCTCCAAAAATGAATACTCTTATTTGAGTTCAATACGCAAACGTCTTGCATTACTCATGGACTTCTTGTACAGGACAGTAATTGTTGCCTAAAAGGCTGTGGCTGCAAAATTTGGGTGGTGTGTCAGGCAGGAAAAGAAAGGTGCATCTGAAGAGTTGGTTTGGGGTGTGGTTCAAATTGAACTAACCCAACCAAGTGTGCAGTGGACTGAAACAGATGGTCCTTCACCTGGGTGGCTCCTGCCCCATCCTTTGTGTCCTGTAGAGTGAACATATTTCTTCAAGGTGGAGTGTCACCATGCCTTCTGGTGGCAGCTGGTGGGTTTCACTGATTTTATCATGAAGTTGGACCCTTGGTGGCATACTGCAGAATCTGTTTAACCATGTCAGCTTGATTTGGTACAGTCAGGCCTAGTGTTTCTTTATTAATTTCATCAGCATTAAGAAAAATCTGAGGTATCAGTCCTTTAGTACATCAGTGCAGGGGGATCCCCATGCCTGCGCTGAGAGGTACAATGGGCTCTGTAGCTCCACATTATTCATTTAGGTTGTGAAAGGTATTATTGATGTCTTGTAAGCCTTTAACAGGACAAATGGTTAAAAGAATATTATTAAGTCAAATGTACAGTATCACTGGAGCTATCTAAAACATGCTTTTATAAATCCCAAGACTGTTTAAAATAGAGTATTTTAAAATTATAATCCAGTATGAGATGGTTTTGAAAAAACCTTCCTTTTCAGGAACTTGTAATAGAGATGAATCAGCACTGTCATGAAAGTGAAACCAACTTCACCGAGTTTCTTTTTGGTTTTGTTTTTGTGGAAGACATGGAAAATTACTAATGAACAAATAATGATGACTCCATCTGTATTTTAAAAAGTCTCTGTAATTTCTTTTAATATGGACATTTTTAATAATCAAAGATCTTCAGTTTACGAAGTTTGTATATGTTTTATTTTAGTAGTTACTGATATGCTTCCTTAAATTAATAGCGTAACATTAAGCATTAGATTCCTGCATATTTTCCCCCCTGCTCTCAGCTGAAGTGCAGAGGTAGAACTCCAGAACTACCTTGTTTGCTCTTTGTTGTCTGTATTCTATGCCTGAAGTAACTTCTTGTGGAATAAAAATTAACGATTTAAAAGCGATAGGTTGTAAGATTGCCAGTGTATGAAGAGATCTGCACAGGTTGGGGTTGCTTATGGTGGTAGATGTCTGTAGGATTTAAGCAATGATGGGACAGATGTTAAATTTTTTTTTTCTCTCTCTTACTGAATGATTGAGAAAAGTTGTTAATAATTTCAGAAAAGAAGGATTACTATTGTTTTGTATCTTATTTGAACCTGCACCAGATCACAATGGAAATGAAGTGATGCTGGGGATTTATAGTGCAAAATTTCTAGATTATAATTACAAATTTACAGCTTGTTTTTGAATGATGGGAAAGAATTGCACTGCTTTGCTCCTAAGAGTACCTTTGTTCCATGAGGCACATCGCATAGATCCTTATGTAAGTACGTACCTTATTCTGAGCCAGAACTGTGTTTTGTCCAGAACATTGAAAAGCCAAAGCCTAAGTCTTGAACTACTCTTTGAATTTCAGATCTGTGGTGTGGAAATATGATGAGACTATCATGTTGTAAAATAATGACTGTCAGTGGGAAGCTGTGTAATTTATGCATACTAGATTCTTGTGGATTTTTCCCTCTCGATGACATTTAAAATTCTCCTCGTTTGAAAAGAAGCTACAAATGATGGAGTTTTAGTTAGCCGCAGCAGTGATTATGCTGTAACTTTCAGTTATGTGTTATTTTCTCTAATTCAAAACAAATTCTTCTGCTTTTATAGATGTGTTTTTTTCTTCCTGCTTGTTTCTGAGAAAATGAAAAGTCACTCAACAACAATGATATATACAACATACATCTTAAAAATCATAATAGAGACAAACAGAGTAGATTTAAAAGCAACTTGTTTGCATTTCATTTGGCCTCTAGAGCCTGCAGTCAAGTCCTGATTCCACTGTGCATGGTTTTGTAGCTACTGCGATAAAAGTAATTCCAGATACTCCCTACATCCCACAGTAAAATTTGAGCTAAAATGCTGAAATACTTTCTAGCAAGCACTGTGACATTGATTTCAGTAAGGCCAGGCTTTCCCTGGCCAAATGCCTCTTCCTGGGCATATTTTAAGTACTTTAAAATACCTTCTTCTGGAAGATAGTCTTCTCTACATATAAACTTAATCATGATGTAAATAATCAGAGATATGGAGAGTCACAAACTGTTGTAAAGCAGAATTTTTCAAGCTGCTGAACATGTTTGACTCAGACTGGCTGAGCTCCATGTCCCGTGGAATTTAAATTGTGGAGGTCCGGTTCAAGACATTGTGAGTCTTTTAAAATGCTAATTTCTTTTAATGTTCAGAAAAAACAATTGAAGTGGAGTTTATCTTTTCTAATTTAGTGTTGGGAACCAGAAACATTGTTGAGAATGACTTTGGAGGGGAGTGTTTCCCAGTGTCCACCTTTGTTCTCTAGAAATAAATGCTACAAAGTCTTCCTTTTATTTGTTGGACATATTAAATACTTGTGTTGAAAGTAATTTTATTATATAAATTGCTTAGGTCACTTCATTTGCTTTGGGAGTTGTTACTGATTATTATGTGGTTCAAGCTAAATTCAGCTGAAGAGTCATGTTCCTCATTTTAAGGAAAGAAAAAAGATGCAAGTTCCTGGGTTTTGTAGATGAAAACCATACACAAGTTTTTATAATTGGCCCCAAAAGTTAAAAGATCAAATGCTTATTTGTTTTTCCATGAAAATTTCCTAAAAGTCAAGCCTTGAACTCTGCGTGATCTGTTGTAATGTTAAATAGAATAACATTCTAAACTAAAGAAAGAAAGTGAGCCCCTGTGGTTTACGAATAAATCTCAAACATTTATTAATAATATTTAATTTTTTGCATCAATGTATTTCTGTGTTTTTTTCTTTTTTTTTTTTTTAAAATGTGTGCAGTGTTTAGATAGTACCTGGAAATAATTACTCAGTTTCCCCTTTTCGTCTAGCATATTTAGATTTTAAATTTACTTGTGTGGAGCTAAGGTAGCTTGATTAATATGACTGTTCAATTTCAGATTTTAAAGAGTCAACAAATACTAGAAGTATTTGAAAAAATTAAATTACATATACTTTTTTTTCTGAACCTGAATTTTGCGCCAAGAGGGCTGAAAGTTTATTGTCACTCTCAATGCAAAGTGTTAAAATGCAAGACAAAGAATTGTGCTTTGTGTATTTATTTGTGTTATTCAGTCTTTGTCTAGGCTATGTAAAGGCTAGGAATTGTGTAAACATACTTTTGCAACAAGAGTGTCTTCCAGAAAAATGAGGACAAGAAAGCAGTTTTAATTAAAATTTTTTTCATTATGTATTTAATTGGAGTTCTTGAAGTACTGGCATTGACATTGTTACACCGTTGGATGCGGCTGGTCTCATCAACTGATTTGTTATAGCAGTGGCATGACTTTGAACTTTGCTGTGATGAATAATACAGTATATAGCAGTTTTATCCTGATGTATAAATGGAAATTTCTTTCATGGTAGTCACAAGCCTTCCTTTCTGTATACTGTCCTCCATCTGCTTCCTTGCTTTTGCCTCTTTCCCCCTTCTGTCTTACTCTTTGAGTCGTCATCCTTAATGTCACATTGTGTTTTACTGTCACATACTGTTTCTTTGCTTTCTTGTTTCTTTGTCATGCCATACATATTTGGTGAAGAAAACTTCTCAAATCAGGCTTTTCACGGTCCTGCAGCTTGCATGCTGGATCCTGAGGCTGGTTGTCTTTACGAATATCTTCTGTTGGAGGAAGGAGCAGACAGGAAAGGGACCACTAGTAATGTAGTAAAAGTTGCATGAAACACACAGACAGGGTACCCCTGTTCTGCACTTTGGAGGTCAAGCTCCTGAAGAAAGAAGACTACATTGTAGAAAGTGTCAGAAATTTGATTCAGTAAATGGCTTTTTGCTCCTTTTGGCTTAGGGTTGAAGGAATCAAGACAAACTGATGCTTCATTCCTCCTAGAATGTCTGCCTACCTTGATGGATAAACTTGATACCTAAGGTCTGCCTGTCTAGCAGGTGAAGAAAGAAGATAACATGACCATCACAGAAGCGAGGCAAGGAAGATGGGCAGTAGGAATGAGCTAGGTGTGATCTTTGGAAGTTACTGTTGGATGACCTCGTACTGTGAGGAGCTCTGGCCTTGGGTAGGCAGGAAGAGATAGTGGAACAGCGGCTGTAGCTGTCAGCAGTCGCATGACCATATAGATGGGAGCTGTCGAATGTACGTCACATATTGTAACGCCATTGTCATTCACAACAAGCTGCAGAGCAACAGCTACTGAGTTTAGTTCTTTTTCACTGTGCTGTTTATTAAGAGGCAAGGCAGGGAGGATTTCAGAGGTGACTGTGCATTTAGGTGTCTTTTAGAAATAATTTTGTTACAATACCTTTTGCAGGCAAAGATGATTATTTCATAGTTCTTTTCATCTTTTTTCCATAGCAGGTTTATCTTCTATTGCATATTTACTGTTACTTTTTAATTTCTGAAGAGATAGTGTGTTCCAGTTGGGTTGAATAACTCTGCACGAGATACATGTTTCTTTCATTTAATGTAAATGTATTCCTTAGTCGTATGATTCCATTCCTTTATGTTTCTATTCTATGTGTGTCTTGTGAACAACAGTGTTATTTGATGCATAATAATTTTTTGAAGGTGGGATGTACTTACCTGGATATTTTATTCTTTGTCTTAAGACAGTTTGTCTATCATATTTAATTTATACTTTAACAAGTTGGTGTTTTTCTTTACAAATACTCAAAGCAAGTATGTGATATTGACCAAAACCTTAAAAGTTTCATTATTTTTTTTAAAATTGGATTGGTTTAGACAGTGCTTGCTTCAAAGAGACCCAACTGCTGATCAGTGCAAAGCTGGTGATACACTAAATGAGGATACACTGCCCTCTTATATCTCCAACCCTGCCCCAAATACTTAGAATTATTTGTTTCTGATAAGGCCTCTGGCTGCTTGCTTTCCTTTACCTACTAATCCCTTGCGTTTACTATGTATTTTTTTTGGTACCATTTTCTTCTCCACTTACATGTAGCAATTTGTCTTTCCTTTTTTTGTATGCTCTTTTGCTTTTTCTTTCAATCTGCTCTGAAGTGTGAGGACAAATCAGCAACATTGCTTCTAGGCAGAAATGCTCTCTATATGGTGCTGGCTGCAGAATGAAACTCTCTTAAGTGCATTGAAGAGATGTCATTCTGATCAGTTCTAAATAGGAGCACTTTACTAACTTCTTCAATGCACTGGGCATCAGCTGTTGAAAAAGAAGTAATCTGTTAAAAGAAGTCCTGAAACTTTGAGCTGTCTGGTGGTTATTTCTTAATTTCATATATATTTTGTCTTTTTTGTGTGTGTGAGGTCAGAATCTCTTGCCTTACCTTACGAAGCAGACCTGGAGCCTTTCCTATTGCTTGAGTGGAGATGCATTGTTTTATGTATGGATTTTGTTATGATTTGTTTATACTGTGTTTAAAACATGGAAAAAACCCTGTCTTTAGAGGGCAATAGCTGTAGTTAGTGGTGTCTTTGGCCATAAATACTGTCTTTAGAGGAAAAGATGGTTAACCTTCTTGTGGGATTTTTTTTCTTCATGCTTGCTCCAGTAAATGATCTGAAATACAAACCTGATCTTAAATTCCTTTTTTGCATCTATGTTTTGCTTTTTTCATTCTCTCTTGGTGGTCTGCATTAAAGTATTTTCTATCTGCGTTAAAGTATTTTCTATCCTAAAGAAACTAGGAGAATCATGACCTTTCTTCCTCTGTATCGTCAAAAAACAAATGCAGAAGAATTTTGCCCTCAGTTTTTGCATCTGCATATAGACATTGAAAATATTCCAGCACAGTTGTTTTAGATGTGGTTAAATATTTTATAAACATTTGTTTGCCAACTTCAGATTTCTTTTTATGTATTCAGATATAACACATTTCCAGCTTGAGTGTGTTTTATTTCTTAACTTCTCTAAACTAATAAGGGCATAGGGAGAAAAAGGAAGTAGTTATATGTGTCATAGAGGCAAGAAAAGAAAATAGTTTCCTTAAATCTATTGTCTGTTTTAGACTGGATTTAGGAAGGTGCCAGGGCACTTCCAGCTCTGTTGTCTGCAGTGGGAGCTGAATACTCAGAAAGGAATTATTGTGTATATTTCCTTGGAAACTACACAGAACCATCCAGAAAGAGATTCTTGTGTATAAAGCTTTGTTTATATTTTGTGATCTATGCGTACTGATTTAAGATTGTGGTTTAAAAGCTAATGCACAGGTTTTCTATTGTAATGGTATTGTGCTTTAGAGGCCTTGTGAATACTTTAGTATTCTTTTATTTTTCTCTGTTGGAGAGATCACTGTCCTGAAAGTTGCAGTTTGTAGCCTTAATTTGAGTGTAGAGTTCAAAATTTTAAAGGAAAAAAAATCCTGAGATTTATGTTATATAAGTCTATTTTGACATCTTTTCCAGAGAAGTTTTGAGGAAAAGCATGAGTAACTGTAACAGCTTAATGCTTTTTTGCAAGTTAGACAAAAGCATAGGGCTTTGGAACAGTATGTATTTACTTTGAACATGCCACAACTCAGTGTACACACTTGGGCCAATGACTTATGTACGCTCCAAGCAAGGAAAACACTCGATAAACATTTGGTGCTACCTCGTGGGATTGGGACCCTGTTATGGTTCAGCTCCCTGATTTGTAAACGGATGATGTTTGTCTAGATTGTTGGGATGCTGTGAACACAAACTTGTACAGGGATCAGTACAGTTTGCTGCTGTTTGCCTGTCCCTTTTCTTTTGACATAGCTTCCGGCCATCACTATGCTTTTGAGAGGGCTGCATTACATGTATTTGTCAGCACGGAAAGTGATTAACATTGACTTTTCTCCAGTGTTTTACGTATTACATATTATGAACAATCCGCAAAGTGAAGTCTAGATTAAATATCATGGACACATTTGAATCATGTTTGAATGAAAATGCAATAGTATCTTTATTTGTGCCTTACAGGAAGAAAAGGCTTCTCTCCTACATCGTACTCAGGAAGAAAGGAGAAAACGAGAGGTAAAGTGGACTGTAAGATTTTGCATGCACATTGGATTTTTCTTTGATGTAATAACATTTACAGTGCAAAGTACTTCTGCTGCAGTCCTACTTGATTCAGGAATGTTTTGTTTCAGTTTGCGAGTTCTGTATAGTCTTCCAGTATATTAGAATGGACAAACTGTTTGCCTGCTTTTAAGGTGCTTCCAAGAAGTGATTTTCATCTCAAAAGAGGGTAGTTAAGCATGTGCTGAATGGAAAGGGAATTTTTCCTTTTGTTTTGGTGCTCATTGGAACTACTCTTTGTTGAGAAAAGATAGATATTTGGCTAGTAAATTGTATTTTTTGCCTTGTCCATAATCTATTACTATGGATTGGTCTCTGCGAATTCTCTTCTGCTCCTGGTTCTGCTATGGTTTTTTGGATGACCTTCAGTAGTTCACTTCCCCAGTGCGTGCCTCAGTTCTGTGAAGCTAAAGTCATACCAATAATAACTGAACGCATCCTAAAGTGCTTTAAAATCACCTGATAACTGAGGAGCAGTGAGAAGCTGATGTGTGAGACTTTGGGAAACCTTAATACTGGCTTGTGATGGAAGCTTGCTGCCATGGGTAATTCAGTCTGGAATAATGCAAAGGAGGAATAGACATTGAAAGGAAAAAACAGCAGTTGTAAAATGTGAATATATGTGGCAATATGAAAACAAAATTTCGTAGTATGGAGTTTAAGTGAATGTGTACATTTTGTAAATTTTTGTCCCCTCTGATAAGAGTTGAAAAAAAGATTGGTCTTAAAAATGACTTAAAAAGTATAACTGTGTAGGTTTCATGCTAATCAAGAAAACAGAGCCTTTTGGCCCTTAAAGATGTGTTTGACCCTTGCTAGATTAGGTACAGGTTCTGCAGTGGCTCTTCTGCTTCTGAGGACAGTTACTGCTTTTTTTTTTTCTTTCGAACCTGAGTGTATAATTATGGACCAAGTTTAAGTATGAAGTTACTAGGATTTCACCAGTTCAGAATGCTGTGTTATGAATCAAATTTATGATCAGTGAGTCCTTAACCAACTTACGCGAAAAGACTTTTTTGCGCTTCATAAACTTTTTGCCATATATCAAAATAACCTGTTCAGTTGCTTAATTCTGTCTGCTGCAAAGCTGATGCAGAGTCGTATACTCATATCTGTCTATGTACAGACATACACACAACGATTTTCTGTGACATATGTCAGGTTCTCACAAAATGAATGACTCCTTTAAGAATAAAATCAGTTATGGCTTTTAAAAAAATGCCTGTAACAGAATCTTAGCAGTGACCTCAGCCTTAAAACCTTTGCAATTACGGGTCACTAATTGACGATTATGTATTCTAGGATAAAACCTGTACCTAGAGAAAAGGAGAACATACCTACTTTTTAGTTGAGCATTACGTTATGATTATGATGAGACTGTGCTTCTCTATAATTGAAACTCTCTCCTGCTTGCCCCCAGATTGCTTTGCACTTTTACTGTTGGATACTTTGGAGAGAAAAATATGCTTTGACCTTTCAAAATTTTAATTGTGGTTCACACTTTGGAGGTAATTAGAGTCTTTCAAGTGTATACTGATTCAGAGAAATAACTTTAGGAACCGGAGTTTCCAAGAAAAATAAAATAGGCATTGGATAGCAATTTCATCTGGTGTTTCTCTGGTCAGTTCAGGTTAAATTCTTAAGTTGGATGTGTCTTTATGGAGCAATAAATTAGAAGTCATAGTTTTGCGAGTTGAGTTTATGTGAACTTTCCCAAATGTATTTTAATGAAATTTATAAAAGCACTTTGGTGTTTTGTTTTGCTTGGTGGCCATCGAAATTATGGGCTTATTATAGTTCAAGGATTCATTAGGCTAAAATTTCTGTTCTCAAAGCAGGGTTTTCTGATTTTTACTCTCTCTCTCTCTCCATATTTTCCCTTCCTCAACCACTGCTTTGTAGCTCTGGGTTCATGAGCAAAGATTTTGTTTACTTCCCTCTTTCATCCCCTAAGAAACTATATGGACATTATTAGAAACCTAATTACAGTAGCTACTTGCCTTAGGTATTTATTGTGATCGGATATGCTAGGGGTGTTGTCAGGGACACTTGAGTGCTCTTTCCATAGTACCTTAAGCAAGCTGGCTTTCAGTTCCTCAGAAAGTGAGCCATTGTAAAGGGATGATTTTAGCTACTCTTTCTAGCTCCTGAGGAGGACATCATAAAATGACTCGCTTTATGTGTCTGGTTTGAAGGAGAGAGCAAGAATTTTTAACAATTTCTGTATTGTGCTCCTGGGCTTAAAGCATTAAGCTTCATTTTCTTTTGACAGCAATATTGTCTTCAAATAACTGATTTTTTTTTTTTTTTTTTTTTAGTGGTTTGTTCCCCCCCCAATCTAAACTGCATCAGCCTCCTAATACTGATACATTATTTGAATGGAAACAAATAACCGGGTCTTCAGCGTTAGCTGATCTATGCAGAAGAGGAATGGTGTTATAGAATTTGATGTATTCTTCAACATTTTAGTGTTAAGACTTTGTCTAATAAAATACAAATGTGTTTATTTTGCTTTCTATAGTATTACATACTTATTGAGTATTAAAAATTCTTTTGCAAAATCTTAATGGTAAATTTACACTTAAAAACACAAAAAGCTTTCTTCCTCATTTATGTGTATTGGATGCAAACCTTCAAACACTTTATTTTACTAATGTTTAGTGCTTAATTTTCATTAAAAATACTTTTGAATACAAATATATCTGATAAAATGGTAGAAATTAGAGTCAGTTCCATGATGTTGACTTCAGTTTTATTGCTTTGTTTTACAGGAAGAGAGGCGGAGGCTGAAAAATGCAATAATAATCCAGTCATTTGTAAGAGGGTACAGAGACAGAAAACATCAAGTAAGTATTTATTTATTTAGAAAGATGTAAACCAATTTTGCTGAAAATGGGACTTTCTAGTAATAAATAATTTCATTGAAAAATCTCTACCTTTTTGAGTATTGTGTGTGCCCACAAAGTGGATATTCTTTTTCCTTCTTGACATTTCCATTTAAATCTCAATATTTTAGTAGATGAATGTTTACTCTGCAAAGCATGTATGTGACAGTGGACTTCAATGGGATTATGCAATGTTTTTTTGAGCTGACAAAGCACATGAAAACGGTTAGGTATTAGCAGCTTTCACACACCAGTGGAGCTTTTTTTTCCCCCAATATGGCTAAGGTGGTAGTTTGAGTCAAAAAGATGTTCTTTCTAAGCTGCTGTTGGGTAGATTATTCTAAGAGAGAGTTGTATCTGTTTAAATTCGCTAATATTTATTGAGTAAACTAGATGAAAACGTTTGAGATATTCCTGAAAAGCAACGAATTAGTTGCAATATGTAGTTTCTGGATTACAGAAAGCGGTTATGGCTTTAGCTATGATATTGTGTGTGTGTTTTGATCTCTTAACAAATATGTGTTGTATCGATTTTACTACTTTGCAACCACTTTGGATGGGAAGCTGAAGTTTTTAAAATTTTGCATCTCTAGTTTAAATCATAGCCATTATTGATATATTGATGCTTGTCTTATTTTTAAGTACTCTATCCAAAGAAGTGAATTTGATCGCTGTGCTAATTTGGCCCAATCTGGAGGAACCTTTTCCACTGCTAATGGAGCTAATTTGACTCTTTTAGTTCGTCAGTTACTCTTTTTCTATAGACAGAATGAGGATTCTAAGCGTTTGGTGAGTACTATTACATACTTTCACGTGTAATACTTTTATTTCATGCACTTTTAAAGTACTCTTTCACTTAAAAGATTTTGAAGGGATGCAGAAAAGGCTTTGACCACTTTAGTAAATTCATTTAAGAATTTTGGCTTTTGCTGGCCTGCACTCTACTGTTTTGTATTTATGCAGAATAACTTAAAATTAGGTTTTTTATGTGCCAACACACAAAAACTGTGAAATGAAGCCTTGAAAAATCCTGTGTTTATTATTCACAGTAATTTATTGAAAATAATATACTTCTATTAGAATTTAATTTTTAAACAATATTTTCCACTTAGCCCTCTGGTTATTCCTAAGGTGTTTGGGTTGGTTTTTTTTCCTCACTGGTCAATAACGCTGACATATCAATTGTAAAGTCATTGCAAACTTCCCAAATGTACAAGTAAGTATGATTCATAGCGGGTATTAGTAATGGAAATTAAAGAATTATGGCTATTGAAAGCTAAAAAGTTAACAGATAAATTTGTTGCAAGAGTAAAGTTATTTTTAAGTGCAATTCAGTCTTAACTTTGAGAGTTTAGTACTAGTGGTCATGTAGTTTGTCTTGTAAGAATTTTTTTTTTTTCCTCAGGTGAACATGATTGTCTTAGTTTGTGTTTTGTAAGTCTTCTGAAGGTATCCAAAACAGGATTGAAATATTACTGTCTGTGTTGTAATAAATAATATAACTTGTTGTTATAAACAGTAAACTTGTGCATATATTTTCCCAGGTATGGATGTGTCAGAATTTAATTAAACAGAGTTCTCAGTTTGTTAAGCAATTGGATGGTCCAGACAGACTTACTTGCTTATTCCAAATAAAAAGACTGTTGGGGCTGTGTTGCAGGTAAATTCTTTTTAATATGTGCTACTGTCTAAAAAGCATTCAGAAATTATGTTGTGTACTTGTTTGTTTCTTTTTGCAGCAGGTGAAGTACTAAATGTAAATTTATTTTATGGAGAGGACTGTTTCTGTTAAATAAATGTGTAGGCCATGGTATAGGATACTTCTTCCTATATAAGAGCAATGGAATGTTCTTAAGCTCCATTGACTTTAAAGTTCAACATGTCCTTAAAGGATGCCCTGCGTAAGGACAGGCTTAAGTATGTTCCTAACTGTTTGCATATAGCAATATCCTTACCAACATTTGTGGAAACCAGAAAGTTTTCTTGGGAACTGATAGTGATTAGAAGATACTATCTGAGGTGGACTAATGTTCCAAGGATATGCTTGGATATATTTTGTTTTAAAACTGGTATTATTTAAGATGCCTTTCCTCACACTTTATTTTGAATTTAAAGTATGTTAAGCGGTTATGTTACTGGCTTCAGCAGTGCATTTATTATCTGTAGTGAGAGGATCACAGCAAGGTAAAACTATCAAGGCAACTTGAATATCTGGCAGCTAAAGCCTGGTTTTAGAAAACAATATATTTGCCCTTATCAATAATAGGAACTAGTTATACTCTCGAGAGCCTTAAAATATTTCTTTTTCCTTTTAATATTCAGGCTTTTTTAGCAAATTGTTTCATTCAAGTCACTGAACCTTGTATTCTTATAATTGTGTGTGCTGTATGTATAATAAACAGTGACCCCAGATACTAAAGATGCCTTGAGTGGTGGACTTCAAAGTCCACATTCAGTTTGACTACAGTTGAAATTGTAGTTTTGTAAATGCAGCTCAGTTAGTATTACCGCGCTCTCTTCCTGGCTGGGTGATGTGGGAGAACAAAAGGAGTGGAAGAGCTGTCCCTGCCTTTACATATAGGGAGAATGAAGGGGAAAGCTCTTCTTAACTTTACCTTGCTAGCATCATGATGGGTGTCTATACTTGCTTTCTGAGCTACTCTAATTTTCTGCAAAAGCCCAGAAAACAGCAGGACAAGTAGCCAAAAAGTGTTTCTCTGAGATGAGTTCAGATTCGTGAGAAGCTGTAGCTTTTAATGCTCTGGAAAAAAAAGGACTCTGTAATATTGTAGCAAAAAACAGTTATTTGATTGCAACTACATCTGCAAAAAAAGTCTTGTTTGTTAGTGTATCTCTTTTTCTGTTCAGTGAAATGTCTTAGCTATGGTGTCAAAATAATTTTTGCTGATAGATTCCATCTTTCTGAATGGCTGGGAAAGAAAGCACATTGTTAGGGCAACTATGCCTATATGCATCTCTGCTAAAAAATAATTTTAATTCTAAACGTCTTAATCTTGACCATTTCTGTGGTTACTAGTAGTTATTTCATAAGCAATTTCCGGAAAGGATAAGAATGGTTGTATTTTTAATATTTCAGTCTGTAATCAAAGACATATTGTTTTAGTTACACATATGACTTTCCCTGGCGTTTGTTCCCAGCTCATATTGCTCTGGGGCTTTCATGGCTTTGTTTTTAATATGGGTGGTAATACAGGTTGGAAAAACATGCGTTATTCTTTGCTTCTCTTGCAGTTTGTGCAATAGACCTCCAAACTTTCAGGTCATCGAAAGCAGGAATTTAGTAGGATTTAAAGAGAGGGTGCCATATTCATAGAAACCCTGAAATCAGGAATTATTATTATAAAGGTACCAACTAAGAGATGTAGCTACAGTACTGAGAACACTTGGAAACCAAGTAGAAATAAGTTACTTAACGGTGAATGTGAAAGGTTTTTTGTAGCTTTATTTTTAAACCAGTGTACATATGCCTGCGGTGAAATAAGAGAAATTTCTTGTTAAATAATTTTGATTTCATTTTGTTTATAGGCTATTGCAAAATTGCAATGATGACAGTCTGAATGTTGCACTTCCTATGAGAATGCTTGAGGTATTTTCGTCTGAGAATACGTATTTGCCTGTTTTACAAGATGTCAGCTATGTGACATCATTAATTGAACAAATTTTGCACTACATGATTCAAAAAGGTGAGTAGCTAAGAACTAGAAGTTCTGAGAAATATTCAAAAATTAAACAGAATGTGTAATACCTGAAGACCGTGTTGTTTAATCGCATTTTTGTCTTTACCGCAGACACAATGAATGTGCTGCATGCACTAACTTATAAATTAGATGGAAATTTTGCTTGAATTGAGATCACTACTTAGGGAATTACTGTTTGTTTTCTTTGGAAATTGTGTTATAAGTAACTTGGTATAATACTCAATTTATACAGACTTTTTACCACAGCTTTTGAGAGTAGGTGGATATTACCTAACAAAAGTTTTATCCCAATAGCTGTTCTCTCGCTTACACACACACACACACACACACACGCACACACACTGTGGCAGATCTAAGCTTTAGTTGTGTAGAAGTTGGGCATTATGTTGTAGTACTGTTCTCTATAACTGCTGACGTTCATTATTACGGTAAATTGGCGTTACCTTTTCATCCTGTTAACACTAGAGACACCTTAGCAAAGAGATGGTGACCTAGCTTTTTTTTCCCTTGTACCATCATCAGCAAAACTGTTTGCTAAACTGCAATCAGTTACACCTGTGCAAACATACTGAAAGTTAATGAGTTGTGTAGTTATCTCCAAAATTATGTTTTGTCTTGAAGAAACTTATTACTCTGGGAACATGCAAAAAAATTCATTTGGCTCTCTCCATAGCTTGAGTTTGCAAGACTTGTGGATGGGGAGAAAAGACAAAAACATTATGAAATAAACATCTCGGATCCAGATTCATTGGTATAAAATGCAAAAAGAGCACCTTCCAATTTGTTAGTAAATTGTTGCAATAATTCTATGTGAGTTTTAAAGTACGTTCAGTAGACTAGACTATCTTATCATGGTACTAATTTGATTTTAACTACTACATGTTGAAGTCACTATGAGAAAAAAAAATGGCTGTTACTGTAGCACATTTATTTTACCTGCCTAGGCATAGCTACAACTATAGAAGTATTTGTGTTTGTCTCATTGCTTACTATATAATCTTCCAAACTACTTGTATTTGTTCTTTTAGTGTAATAGTCAGTCCTCACAACTGATATATGAAAGTTTATCAAGATGTTAGATCATAAATTTTAGTAAAAAAAAAAGTCAGCTTTCTGATCACTTATAATGAAAACAAAAAGAGGCGTTTGTGTGCAACTACAAATGCTCTATCTCCTTAGAATTTATGATGGTTAATTTGTAAAGAATCTGTAATCAGCTTTTGTTAGTATATGTTTTTGCATATAATTTGTCTTCCATGTGCGTCTTGTCAGCATTGCTAAGTTATTCCTTTATGGTGACTTCCTCTTGTTGCGTTGTACATCAAATTAGTAGTCCCCAACAAAAGGTCTCAGACTGGACTTCTCAATGATAATGACACTATTTATACATTTGCGGTGGTTCCTGTAGTCGTGGAACTTGCGTCTTAGTTTAGGAGTTCATTGAGCAAGAGAAGGTTGGTTTAAGACGAATGAAATCATGTGATTCCATTTGTACTTTAGTGAGACATAAATAGATTACCCTCTGCACATGTCTTTATGGCTCAGGTGATAATGCATTTTATTGCTGTCTGAGAGATCCCTGTTTTGGAAACAGTAATTGTATTCTTCATCCTGCTAAGGCAGGGTGTTTACAGAATTGAGACATTCTGCTAATAGGACTCTTACCTGTATGATGCAGTCATGTTTTGGAGTAGAGGGGAAAATTTACCATTTCTGAAAAGATGGAAGGACAGCTGTCAAAAACATGACTAGAGTCACTCAGAGGAGAAGAGAACATCTTTTTCATAGGTCATTTAAAAAGAAAATCTGATTATTCATTTCATCAACAGGAGTTACCGGTTTTTGAAAATCAGACTGACTCTGAATGCAGATATCTAGCTATGATTTTATAAAGTGATGTTTCCAAAGAGGTTGCTGGTATATCCTGTTAGTTTCGTGAATGTGACTTGGACTATTGTAAAATGTCTTCCTAAGTAAAGTTTCATGCAATGAATTGTAAACTGTTTTTCAAGTTAATGTTAAGTATAAAAGTTGTTTTATATAGAAAAGAAGAAGAATAATACTGTGTTTAAAAAGTGGTATTTCGTACTTGCAGGCTACTACAAGTCGCTTTATTTGTTAATTAACAATAAGCTTCCCTCGAGTATTGAGTATTCCGATGTTTCTCGAGTCCCTATTGCAAAAATACTTCTGGAGAATGTTCTGAAGCCATTGCACTTTACGTATAGCTCCTGTCCAGAAGGTGCAAGGTAAATAAAGATAATACTACATATTTGTATACTCATTGTCAGAGGTGCGCGGTTTGTTGTTGAGTGTCTAGCTATTCTTTCGTTGCAATTTGTTGATTTATTTGCAACAGTAATGATTTTTTGGTAATACTGTACATTGATGAAAAAATGTAGTTTCAGGTGTGCTTAAGAAAAAGGCAATAAAATTGTGAAGACTACAATAAACGGAGGACAGAGAATAGCAGGTATCACAAAACATACAAACACAGGTGTGGAAAAACTGAGATGAGAGCAGAGATGCAGCTAAGGGCAGATGAAAACAATTTTAGAGTTAAAAAAACCTTTTTGACAGGAGCTGAGGTTTATGGAGAGAAATAGCCGAGTCAGCTTACAAGCACAAAGAGTCAGGTAGGTAGAAAGATGGAACAAAAGTCAAACCCTGTATCACGTGATAGTGTTTTGTGTTAAAGTAGTATTTTTTGGGGAAAAAGACAAATTTAGTTTTATTTCAAGATTATAAGCAACAAATTTAACTTCAGAATAGTTTTCAGTATGTTCATGAAAAGTTCAGAGGAGAAGATGATGTAGTATAAGAAGTTCATTTTTGAGAAATCTGAGAAATTTGGTTTAACACAGGATTAATGGAGCGCATCTTTGCAGTTGGCTTGATGGACATGTTTGAACTTGCAAATTGATATATTATTCCATGGATATAATTGTGGGATATTTTGCCTATATTTTCTATAAAGATAATTTTTCTTCATTTCAGGCAGCAGATTTTTGCAGCCTTCACAGAGGAGTTTCTGGCAGCACCTTTTACAGATCAGATATTCCATTTCATCATTCCAGCGCTTGCTGATGTGCAGACCATTTTCCCTTATGAACTCTTTCTGAATGCACTATTACTAGCAGAAAGTGGATATTCAAGAAGAAGTGATCAAGCCCCATGGCTTTTTTACTTTGTATTAACAGTTGGAGAAACATATTTGGGTGAGAAAGCTGAATGGCCAATTCATTGTTTTTTCGTATTTCAGTTAATGTGTTACGTATTTCCACAACATGGTTCATTGCCAAGCAAAAAGGACAGTTTGTGGATAAAAGTGTTGGAGAGATCTGTTTTATTAGCTATTCTTACCCTTTTCAGTAAAAAAATACACTTAATTTGGGAAGATTCGGCATAATTTGTTTTGGTCAGGTATTTGAGGTAAAATATATTTTATAGTACAGTGTGATCTGGCTAACAATCTTCTATTTCAATGTATGCACTATAGGATCCCTTTCAGAGGAAGGACTTCTTGTGTATTTGAGGGTACTCCAAACTTTTCTCTCTCAGCTGCCTGTGTCTGCTACTGGTACAAACTGTCAAGATGCAAACAGTGATTCTGAAGATGAGGATGAAGAGATCAGTAAAACGACAACTACACCAGTAAGCAGTACAGAATTTCTTTGCATGAATTTGTATTACGGCAGCAGCAAATATAGACAAATCACTGCAAGTCCAGTATTTTCGTAGCTATGTGTAGAAAGGAGCATGTTTACTTCTTCAGAATAGATGGCTGCTCACCATAAGCAGATGGAACTGGTTGCTTACATTAAAAACAGAACCCTTACTGTAATGAGAAATCTTAAAGTGCAGGTAGAGTGTCCGCTGAAGGACAGAGCTTTTATTTAACAAAGAAAGTTTAAACTTCTCTTCTTTAAATTTGTATTTTACAGAGACTGTATTACTCTGTATTCTTTAAGTCCATGATGATGCTAAGATATCATGAAACCAGATATCTGATCTTCCAACTTAGTATTTTCATTTTTTTTTTCTCATGGAAATATTACAAGTTCAACTACAATCTTTACCCTGTAGAATTAGCTCTGTATTTAAATTTATCCAATACCTTGAAAGCACTCAAAGGGGGAACGCTGCTTTCTGTCATAACATATAGAGACTGTATTATAATTAGAACTTTTCACTATAGTTTAAACTTCCACCAGTAAAATGAATCCATGCTAACTTTAAGCTCCTAACAATTGGATCATGGCTTTGAAAAACCAAAGTTGGAGAGTCGTAAATTCAACAGTTTCTTACTGGCTTTTGTATAATCTCTCAAAAGACACTACCATTCAAAGGACTTGGGCATTGTGCAGTCTTTCCTTGTGGAATGTGTGGAATTTCATCATATTTAGGGTTCATTAAAAAAAAAAAATCTCATAGATTATTTTGCCTCCCCACACTGAGCTAGGAATTCTAGATTTCTGTCTCTTAGGCATTCTAGGGCTTCCTAGCATTCTCCTGGTTAAGGACTGAAAGCAAAAGCATACTAGCTCTTCTAAGGAATACTGTTCCTATAATCCTACTTACATTTCATGTAAGGTGATGTACATTCCTGAAAGGTGCATCATTTTAAAGACCTTGATACTGAGAGTAATCTCTTACAAAGAACCATACTGCTGGGGAATATATGCAGCCTTTTACTTGTGCATTTTTAGATGCAGTGTGTTGCTGTTACCCCCAAATCTTTACCAAGATAGTGTGAATTAAATACTTAATTGCCAGACGCGCACACATGGTATGTGATGTAAATATTGGCAGATTCTACTTGTGGCTTGGAGGTATTGGTGATATTGAAGAGATGATTAGGTAAAAACAAAGCATAAATTTCTGTTCACAGGTAACTTACAGTAATTTGTCAACTAGAGAAGATCTGCTCTGAGGAGGCTTTAATACATGATACTATTTATTGCAATATGTTTTTCGTGTGAGGTTTTTTTTATAAATTCCATATTCTCATGCATGCCTGTCTTACAAAAAAAATACGGGGATGGGGTGGGTGGGGAACCAGTCTTTCTTAAAAATTCATAATTGGATAACTTGTGTCCTTCAGCGAGCCAGACTGCTTTACTGTCTTGGGGGCAAGATAAAGAGAGGAAATAAGGAAAAGAAAAGGTTGAGCTCCACTCAGTTCTATGCCAAGGGAAAGCATTCCTCTTCATACGCTTCTGGTACTACCCAAGCATGTGTGTTAGCCACCCTGAAGTTTTTTGTTGTTTGTTAACCCATGGATTATGTATATGAAAATACTGTTTGTAAAGAAACTTACAGTAGACATTAATTTCTGGATTTCATGTCCAATGCTGGCTGATGTCAGTGGGGAAGAGATGACTATTCACGTATTTTATGCCAGTAGACGATCTTGCCTTATTGTATCCAAGTGTTGCAGAACATGCTTGTGTTAAAGGACTCTTTACCAGTGGCCTAAGTGAAAAGATCGAGACCACAACCCAACAGTTGCCTACCCAGGGATTTAAGTTGGCTCTTGGGTCTGATACTTTTAAGAATGCTACTAGGATATAGATATGTACTTACATTTTAATTACTGTTCAAGAAAGCTTTATGTTCTAGTAAAATTCTGAAGTTTTTTTAAAAAAGAGGATACTTGATCATTAAAAAGACTTAAAGCAAATTTTTGTTTGATATGTTTGTAGGGTGATGGGAGAATATCAGTTCAGTACATAACTGAGGAGTGTCTAAAGAAATTGGATACAAAGCAGCAAACAAACACTCTACTGAATATGGTTTGGAGAGATTCAGCTAGTGAAGAAGTCTTTACCCTGATGGCATCAATCTGCCACACGCTAATGGTACAACACCGAATGATGGTGCCAAAAGTCAGGCAAGTATAAGTAATAGTGATGTTGAACTGTAGTACATCTAAAATTGGTTTTATTAGATAGACTTGTTTTAAATACCCTGTGGGGTTTTTTTTGTGTGTTTTATGATCAGGTGAAATAAATAAGAATTTCAGAATTTAAATAGTAATTCCAGGCAAACCAAAGAGTAGGTTCTCTTTATGTTTCTTATTTTTCTTCTTGTTCGTTATGCTGTCTCTGGAGTAATCACTGAATCCAGAAGTGTAAGCTCTTGGTTTGTGTAGTGAGTTGCAAATAAGTTAGTATTCCATCACCACATTGAGGACTATGGAACAGGTAGTGTTTGTCATCAGAATATCACTCACAAATAGGGATTACAAAGGTTCTTGAAAGGAGTTTATCCATCCCCTTGCTCAGAGGCAGCATTAAATGTCATTCTAGCAGAAGTTTGTTTAGCTTGTTTTTAAAACTTTCAGTGATACAGATTCGACAGTCTGTCTAGCTAGCTGAGCACTGAAACGAACTTGTTCTCTGCCCTCTTTAATATATAGCCAAAATCTATCTTGCTACAAATTAAAACGATTCCAAACTATTGAAAATCACTGTTGTTTGGGGAGGGCTTTGGCATCTGAGATGGAGATAAAAGACTTGTTCATTTGTACAGCATTCTTCTACAAAAACTGCAACCCACAAATGTCTGTTAGCAATGGAAGAAGATTTTTGACCTTTTTGTTATCAGACTAAGACCTATAAGTATTAACATTGTTCTGGTGCAAGTAGTTTTGAATAAGTATGTAGTTGCTGGTAGTAAAGTAAGTATTTAGGGAATGTTGTAAACATAATCAATTCAAACTGCATTGTAAACAGTGATACAGAAAACTAATTAGGTGCTATCTTTGCCCAATGGTGTTTATAGCTGTTAGAGGAAGTAAGATGTCAGTGAAACTGTGATTGCTCGATTAGGGTAATTAGTTCTTTGTAGACTAATTGCATTAGAGCAGGATGTGAGACCTGAAGATCATAGCAGCAGTTGAATTAGTATGCCTGCTTTATTGTTGCAAGTAGTACATTCCCTTGGATAGTAATTACTGAGTTTAAATGCATCACTGCTTTGACTTGAGGTTTGCTGGTGAGCTGTGTGGAAGGGGGTGTTTAATGAATAAAGAAGTCACACAGAACTTTAATTGTACAAGTATGGCATCTATTTCCTCTGAGAAGCCATATTAAGTCTTTGCAATTATTTGTGATAACAAGCTAGTTACACATTGGATAAATTCAGGAGTTACGAAAGTTCTGCTCAATATCTTACAACAGAAAGCAATTTACAAATTTTAACTCTTGAATAGGTCTGAAATAGTTGAATGTACCAATTTTGGAAATAAGTAGTAAAGATACGAAGATTTGTGTCAATAATACCAGTGGAATTACTTTCATGGTCAAAGTGAAGTAAATTCGTATAGGTATTTGGTAAATTAAGGTAGACATTTAATCACTAATTCGGACTTCCAAGTAAATCATGTATGTTTGGTTTGCCAGGCATCATCGTGTCAGGAGGTGTCAATCTTTTGTCCTATTCTCAGTGCATTTTAGGCCTGACTTAAATTACCAAGCAGCTATTCTAAATGTTATTTTTGAGTGTTTTTCAAAGGACATTTTGTGCTTGTTTTAAAGGTAGTAAACATTGTGCCATTTCAAAAGACAATTAGAAGATTTTTTTGGTCATTAATTTCCACTTTTTTAATTGCCTGATTTTTTTTTTATTGCCCAAATGATTTTGTCAAATTTAATGATAGTCTTTTGAAAGATACTTCACTTGTTTTGAAACTAACTTTTAAATTACTTAATATTCAGTCTAAAGTGTGTCTATTTAATTAAACAATGTAAAAATAGTTAAGCAGAAATAATGTATTGGAAATTATTTTTAATATATTCTAAGAGCTCAAAAATGCTCTTTTGGAAACATACTGGGTCAAATGGTTTCAAAGACAGAAAAGGTTGTTACAAAGACTTCACTTAACAACATTTACAATGGTAATAAACAATAATGATAAAAACATACAGGCTGCAAATCTGCAAAGTGGGATGCTAAATAAAGAGAGTAATAACTGAAAACAACTTTTCAATAACTAAAGAAAATTAGGCTAAAGTTAACACAGGCTTTGGAAGAGAGGAAACAACGAATATCTCTGTATTGTTTTAGTAGTTCTGAGGCTTTTTTCCTTCTTGCAAAAAGACAAGAAATTCATAGTCTAGACTTATGTCACTCCATTAAAGCTGAATGTTTTTGCTTCTTGTAGCTTCTCAGTACATCTTTGATTTGGCTGCTGCTGATGTTGCATGGTGTTAGGAATGTTGGTGTTGCTGCATTAGCTCCGTAGTTTCTTTGGTTTTGCAACAGAGACCAAGAGAGAACAGAATAAAATACCCAAAAGTACAATGTAGTTTTGAACAGAAGGAGCTAGCCTCTAAAGTTTCTTTCTGATTCTCTAGAGAGAGTGGTGGGATCCAAAGGTGGATTACTGGAAAAGCATGTTGCTTTGGGTTAGTCGTTAGAAATTTTGATAAATTCTGAATAAGTTCTGGAAAGATGTAATCAAACCCAGTTAAAGGAAAAGACCATAAGACAGGGCAAACCTAACTGTAGCTAGTGTGCGGTATGCCAGATAAGAGATGTAGAATAAAATCCTGATTGTAATGAAGTCATTGGGAATTGTACTTGTTTTCAGAGGGGCAGGGCTTTCATCTTTTGACTGTAAAGTTGATACATACTATTGAATACAGTTACTTTTAAAAAAAAAAAAAGAAAACTTGAGTCTTGGAGTGTGGTTCTCATTATAAAGAGATTTGCAAGACTTTTGTTCATCAGAACTATACTTTAAATAACTAATACATTCTGTTTCTGCAAAATATTTAGGGGCATAATTTAATACCATAGACTTCAAGTCATCACTACGGCTTAATATTAGAGTGTGACGGAAAGTGTGCTTGTATTGGGACTTCCGTTGCTATCAGCTCTCTGATCAGTGCCCCAGAGTGATTGCTAATCTTGGTTTAACGGTTTCATAGTCACCGTACATTACTACTCTTTAAGTAACATAACATTGCTAATCTTAACCTGTGATTGAAAATTATTTGGAAAACTGACATTCTGGTGTAATATGAGCAGCCTGTCTTCATACATATGCTGAAGATACTTAGACTTTACATGAGGCTATTTTAATAATTCTTCAAGGAAAGTTCTTACACTGTTGTGTTTTTCTTAAAACCAGAATCATTCTATGTGAAATTTTTACTTTTTTTTTTTTTAAAACTTCGTGTTACATTATTGGTCCAATATAGAGGCAGAAGCATAAAGCAGCCTAAAGAGTGGTATAGTTCGTTTAATGATGGCTTTGCGTGCCGTCTCGTACCTGTGACACCTTGCAGTTCTGAAGTGTCAAAATCCGCTGCCCTGGCAGCAGTGACCTTTCACGGACTGTATGAGCTCCTCTCATTCTAGTGTATTCTCTTCATTAACTTAAATGGTCTCAGTGGGAAACTGGGCCCAATTTATGACCTAGACTGAAAATCTTGCCTTTAACTAATTAACTTGTAGTGGTGCCTCAGCTAAATTAAGCTTAATGGGTCATTTAATCTGTCCCATTGCGCAGGAGGAATTTGACGCTTTTTTTAAACCAGAGGTGCCCAAAATACTGTTCTAGCAAGTACACATAAATCATGTGGCCTTTGTGGACAATTAGATACCTACAGAGAGAAACAAGGTTCTAAATAAATGATCGTTATGTACTTACTTTCGGGAGCAGATAATTTAATTTGGTATGATTAAAATAGATACTTAACAGAAATCACTGGAGTGAATTTAACTCTATCATAGCCTGTGGCTGAGACAGTGTGCATTTTCCCACTTGAAAGAATCTTATCCTTTCTAGTAGTAGCAAAATGGTTCTTCTCCCAAACTACAGTGCTAAATCTGAATATTGAACTTCACAGAAAATCTGTTAATGAATCCATTATAGAAAACCATGTATAATGAACTCATAATAAAGAAATTGGTGGTATGCAATGAGATTTTGAAGAAAATGTGGAACCACCAGATGGGAGGACTGAAAAACCAGGGTTCACACTTTAGCTGCTTAGTTGATTTTAGAATAGTACAAATATTGAAAATGAAACCCCTGAGTCAGATTATAAAAATTTAATAAAAAGACATAATGTCTAATCTTTTTGATTCCTAGTGTTGGTGTGTCTGGGTTTTTCTTTAAAGGAAAAAGTGATAAAGATTGTATGGGCACTCAAACTTTACATTAACTGATCTCTAAACTTTGTGGGTTGATGATGCTTTGTTTTTAGGGTATATACGCTATCCCTGTAATGTTCTGCAGTTTATCAGGAATTATTATCTTGCTCCCTGTCATTTTAATGTAGTTCTATCTGGAAATGCGGTTTTTTTAGCAGATGAACATATTTTCTCTGCCAAAGAAAAAGACCAAATGAGGTAGATTTTGACCTATTTTAATTCTCAAAAGTTTTAATTTTTACTTTTTAATTTTTTAATTTAAATTTTTTAGCCTTTTCCATGTGTTTTTCCAATTTGAAGGCAAAAATTTCGGAACTTTTTAGTACAGCAAATTTCTTGAACTTTTGTAGAGACATGGCTTTTCAAGGCCATCCTTGCACTGCGGTTTTCTTGTTACAATTGTTATCTTCTACTTTGAAAGCTAATCTCTGTACTTAGAGAGAGAGGGTAGTAGGTTGTTTCTGCTGTTGTTCCTTTTGCAGTGGATTATATTTCAGGTGAATATAGTGATATAAAATTTTTGTAACTCAAGGCCTAGTTCACCCTTCTGTGTTTAGTTTGCAGTTTCATGTTTATTTTCTGGTAACAGTACGGAAACTTTAGAATTGATGAATTCATCTGCTTCAATTTCATATTGACAAAATAGGCTGTATCATAACATCTTCTACTGAATTTGCACTTTTGTATTTAACCAGATTTTCAGGGACGGGAAATGTGAAAGTTGAATATGTTCAGCATTTCTGGAATTGGGCCATGAAATGTAGCAGTTGCTACAATTCACTGGCTGAATCATGGATATGGAATAAAAATGGCTAAAACTTAGACAAAGGTTATTATTATAAGCTCTTAAGGTTTGTCCTTTTTTCCCCTTCATTATTGCTGAATATTGCTAGAATGAAAACATGAATTACATTATGATAGGTTCAGTGTCCATAATGTTTGTTCATTTCTGCTAAAACTATTACATAATTTCCAGAGATGATTGTAAAATTAACAAATTTTTACTTGGAAGTCCTATGAGACCTAATGGCACTGTGCCAAATTACTTTTCATTTCCAATATGAGGCTGAAATCTGGAGGTCACTAAGTAAATTTCTAATTTCAGAAACCAAGACATCTGAGCTATCATTCAGATATTTTAACATTAAAATACAAATCCTTATTCTAAATTAGCTAGATATAATAAGCCCTTCCTTACGTGATAATGCATAATTTCCACCCAAATGTCAAAATAGTATGACTTTAGAAGGAAGTAAAATTCCCATGTATCAAATATAGGCTGATTTTTTTTCAAAGATTCCACATATTTAAAGTAGAAATTTTACAATAAAACTTATCTTAAACTGGCATTAGCTGCAGTTGTTTCAGATTTGACTTGAACTTAGTAATGATCATGAACATGCAACTTCCCTGGAATATATGAAGCTCTCCACTCTTTTTAAAGGTACTGATCTATGTACTTAAAGTTTTTGAAACAAGAGGGGTGGTATTACAGTAAAGATGCACTGCAGACCCGAGGTTGCTTGTATTTCATCTTCCCTTCTTCTGCATGCCCCATTCTATTTCCAGAACTCCCCGTACCTGTGAAACTCTACCCTTTCTGTTTAGTGAAGAGTTCTGCCCTTCCCCATGCTAATTCAGCCTCGCACAGTTCCTTGTCTGTGCGACTGGCTTTTGGTGAATGCAGGTGAATTGAGAGCCTGAAGAAGGGACTACCTGTGTGGATGCATGGGAGAGGCTGTACTTCAGCGGAGGCAGCAAAAAGAGCCTGCAGGGCTTCAGCAGCCGCTAAGCGAGGTTCCAAAGGCATATGGCACTGTGCAGTATTTTTTTGTGAGTGAGTGTGTAGGTTTTCTTGTGGGGATTTTTTTGTTTTAATGTCTTTAAATGAATTGCTGCTTAAACCATTCTGAAATGTTTTTAAGTGTTTACTGGTATTTTCCATTTTTCTTTAATGAAATGTGTGCTTCCTTTTCTTTTGCCATCTGGCAAATTTTAATTTATCCATATGGTGCGTAATAAATATTGGTTTTTTTCAGGCAGCAGCTAGTCTACCTTCTCTGCTCCCTTTTCCCAGCCTCCTACCTTTTGTATGCATGCATGGATACAGGGAATTTTGATAGTATAAGGCTAGTGACCTCTGAGAGGAGATGTGGACCTGAATATCTGTTTTACCTTATTTATTCTAATAGTAGTTAGGAGCCCTAGGAAAGTAGCATTTAGGATAGCTAACTGAATATAGTTCTTCAGTATCTGAAAAATGACAGTTAGTCAAATCCTCTTTGGTTTCATAGAAGACGTTAATTGTTTCAAATTATGTTTGTTACGTTTGTTGCTTCCTGCAGGGGAAAAAGTAGGCTGGGGGAGGCTTTTTGATTCCAGGAAGCTTTTGATTTCTCATTTCTGTAAAAAGTTTATCATGCCATAATCTTGTCTGAAATAATAAGGTTAAAGTCAGTCCTGAATACAACTGACTTGTGAACATACACACTTACTTTTACAGGTGTGTAAACCATTTTGTGTCTACAGATGGATTAGTGTATGTGTATGAGTAGCTGTCCTGACAGACATTGTTCCATTGATGTTGTTATATCTGCTATGCAGAATATAGCAGTAAAATTGCTATGTAATTTTAAATCAAGAGTTGCTTCTAGCATAAATTAACTCCAAGGTATTTTAATCTACTTTTCACAAAAATTGGTACATTTGTTAATGTCAGAAGAACCATGGAAGTGACCTGTTAACTAGTTGGTGTGATTTTCTATATTAGAATTTAAACAATTTGCAGATAAATAACTCAGGAGTGTATGTTATTTTTATTAATGTGTGTTTAATTCTGTGGAATACCGCAAACTTTGTTTTATATTATGTGGTTTGTTGCTGAGTTAATGAAAACTGTGTATTTTAGATATAAGGATTTATATGCTTGTTTTTCAGCTTTTGAGGCCTTCACCAGATTTGATTAGAATAAGAACCTCCATCTTGAAAAAAATGAATTTAAATTGTTAATGTATGAGAAATGCTTGACAGAAAAGTTCTTACAGAAGCATTATGTTTTGTGAATACAGTGTTTTGGAAGACACAATTTATTTGAACTTCCTCTTGCAGGCTTCTTTATAGTTTAGCCTTTAATGCCAGATTCCTGAGGCATCTTTGGTATTTGATATCTTCAATGACCACACGAATGATTACAGGGTACGTATTATGCCTTTTCCGAAACTGAGTCTTTGTTAAAATAGAGCATATCTGGTGAAATGAGAATGAGACAATTAGTGGTATGACAGTGCTCATGGAAGATAATTAAAAACAAAATTGTAATGCTTATTTAGCTCCTGTGATTTTATGAAACTGAGCAAAATCTTGGAAATTGGACAGTTGTAAATAAATAAAATATTTATTTGTAATGAAGTGGATGTTTTGTAGTTTTCGGACTACTTCCTAACATCAGTATAGCAAACACCAAAACTCCAAGTACTTCACCCCACGTATATGAGTTTTATCTCATTTACTTTGACTAGTCCAGAAATCGATGGTGGCTGAAGCATATTCCTAGGAACTGAAACACTGGACCTGCAGATTTGTTGTGTGCTGACGTGCAGATTAGTTACTCTTTGCTTCATGTCTCTATTCTAAACCAGAAAGTATCTGCAGTCTGTAATAGTTAATGACAGAGTTTATAGATCATGAAGATACTGCGATACTATAGTGACAGGAACTTACAGAGTAACGTTATTTTGCAGGAATGGGAAATACTAATTATTTCACTGAGAGCACCATCCTTATTTTGCTGTAGGAACTACTACTAAATATTTTTACTGGAATGCTGAAGTTAATACTTTAAAAAGAGTATTTAACTTACCATCTCTTTAATTTGTATTTTATATTTTAAGGTCTATGGTGCCACTCCTTCAAGTGATTTCAAGAGGCTCTCCAATGTCTTTAGAAGACTCTAGTCGAATTATCCCTCTCTTCTACCTTTTTAGTTCTTTGTTCAGTCATTCACTTATTTCTATTCATGATAATGAATTCTTTGGTGATCCGATAGAAGGTGAGTATCAAGCATACTAAATAGCAGTGCTTTGCAAAATGTTTTTGTGTAAGGCTACAGAGTTCCCTGGGCAATGATTTGCTGACATCTGTGAGAAGGGCTCTTCTGCGCTGACTTGCTGATGGTCCCTTGAGCACTCAGCTGTCAGGTGGCTCTTTCATGGTGATTACATTTAGAAAAAAGAGGAAAAAAAATGATGGTCTGCACCTTGGGAACCGTAGCTTTACAGGGTCTGATATGCAAGTTCTTAATCATGATAATTTTTAATACGTGAAGAGAATGAAGTTGTTCTGGACTGAACCTGTAGTCTAATGTGAAAATTTAACGTAGCTGGAATCACAAAAGAGAATAAGAATATTGTAGTTAAAGTCATTGTGACTATAAACAGTTACAAGACCTGATCGCCTTTATAAATGTATACTCGTTCTCTTTTTGGATGATGTTTCTTTTCTCTGCCTTTAGATTTTGTTTGTGATTATTAAAGTTCTGATGAAATAAGTGGTTTTTTTAATAACAAAATGATTAAGAAAAAGTTGTTTAAGGAAACTTAAACTTGTGTTTTATATAGTTGTAGGTCAAAGACAATCATCAATGATGCCTTTTACACTAGAAGAGCTTGTAATATTATCACGCTGCCTTCGAGATGCATGTTTAGGAATCATAAAGTTGGCTTATCCAGAAACAAAACCAGAGGTTCGTGAGGAATACATTGCAGCATTTAGAAGTGTCGGAGTAACAAAAAATACAGAAATGCAGCAATGTATACAGACAGAACAAAAACGGTGGATTCAGTTATTCAAGGTAAATTGTGTCAATTTTCAGAACATATTTGAATAAAGTTTTCATTTTTTTCTCTATACTTTTAACAGAGTTGTTACAAGTAATATGGATTTGGAAAGGTTGCTTTTTGGCGTATATGCTAAACTTTGAGTAATTAAATTCTGATAACTAAATTTGTTTTGCTTCTGGCAACTGTTAATTTAATTTTCTTGCTTATCCTGCTTATAAAAAATTTACTGTGTAGAATATAGGTTTTAAATTGGACTCCCGTTCAGCACGGTACTTAATAATATCATTATAACTTCTTGTAGGTGTGAAATTCTAACCGAATCGTATGATTCCTTAAGTACTTCTGTATTAGAGACTTCACTAAATTGGTACCGTGCTGTATTGGTTTTTTTGGTGTTCTACAAAAATTTGTTGATACTGCTCCTTTTGGGTTTGCTGGAATATGAACGGGATGGTGAATCTGGCTTAGCAAATGTAAACTTAATGTATGTTCTTTCTGGATATCTACCAATGTACTTCTGCTAGTTTTATCCATGGCATCCTACCTAAGACATGAGTTAAGAGAAGCTGAAAACGTTGGCAGAAAAAAACCTAATATAACTGTTGCCGAAAAAAAGGAGTGCTTGACTTGTCATGAAAATTCTGCAGCAAACACATCTAGTCAGCTAAAATTGCTCATTAAAGAAGTGAGAGCAGAAGAAATGCATTTTCCAAATTGAATGCTAGATTTACAGTCTGTTTAATACTGGCGACCTCTCGCACACTAATGTTCAGTTCGAGTCATCAGCTGTCCCTTCAGGTCTTTTATCACTGCTTTTGTCAAGCTATCTATTTAATTGAAAGAAGTTAATTGAATGAAAATGATCAACTAAGCTTGTATTAATATTGCTAATGGAACTTTCTTCTTGGCCATGTTTGGAGAAAGATGTCATGCTAGACTTTAGGAAAGGCCCATTAAGGCTTGCACTTAACCTGATGGGCTAATTAAGGAATGCTTATTCATTCTACAAGTCTAAGATAGCCTCTATCCAGCCTATTCTGCCTGATTTTACAACACATTTCACTTATGAGCATAAGCATTAATAGCAGTGAGAGTAACTGATAATGTTTTGATTGCATTGAATACAGTCCTAATGCACCACTGAATCTGTAATTTGTATGGATTTATCTAATATATGTTTGCACAATTTAATTTAATTACTTGTCTTTAAATTGCCAAATAAACTTTCGATTTAAAGGTCACAAGTGAAACCCCCAATATGTCTATTTTTCTAAGAAGGATGGCATGCTAGGGGTATTTTTATGTATGCAGTTTATATCATGCCATCTTCTAGTTCTTCTCTTTAGTTTGTCATATTAATCTTTTTATAAGCTGCTTATGTTTCAGGTGAATTTGATCATATTTTGCTGTCATTCAGAAGGCTGTAAAATCCGGAGTTACTCTGTCCTACTTTGGCAGTCAGGAATTAAACTCGTAGTGGGACTGTCTAAACTTGGTGTACTCTTACCATTTTCAGGAGCCAGGGTTGTCTTCCATTACAAATGTAAATCTTGAGAGTATCTCAAAGGCTCTGGTTCTAACTTAAAAAGTAGCTAATAACAAAGCACCCCTTGTTTACTCCTTCAGAAACATATTGCTACAGATAAAAATCCAACATAGCTAAAGTTTGTCTCATCAAGACGACTGCTGTACACAGCACTGAGTCTTTCCTGAGATCAGCTTCAAAATAGCTTCTTGCCAGTAAGCAGGCAACACTATCTTCTTCCGAATCGTTAAAACAAAGCTTAAGTAATTCATCATAAATATAAGTACAAAATACTTTTGTTTCTTTTACACTGTCAGATATATGAGAGATTTATCTTTGATAATACTTTTGCAAGCTGCCTGCAAAGAAAAAGGCATGTTCCTTCTCTATCATCTATACTTTTAATTTCTGGTTTTTTTTCTTTTAATTTCTCATGCTTGTTTTGCATATTTTCAATGCCACTAGTGTCTAATGAAAGACATTCTTGTATGTGTGTATATATGCACACAAATATAGGCTTTAATTCTGCAAGATGACGGTAGATCTGAAAACAGTGAGACTGCTGGCAATGATGTGCATATTTGATAACAGATTGGAGGTATTTTGTAAGATTTACATGTGAAAACATCTTTATTCAGCAGAATCCCCCTTTTTTGGCTTGATATAGTATTGAATAGTGTAGTCAACTGTTACAGGTTCCATAGGAGGACTTAAGTTATGAGTATGTGAAAATGATTTTGCCAAATAAGAGAATTATTTCACTGTCTTGAGTTAATCCTGTGAAATTAAGTTGCTAATTTTGCTGAATTTTAGTTTTGAATGTTACTTGCACTTGGTCCTTTATTGGAAAGAAATCCCCATTTTAATATTATTTATTGAAGTGAGTCTTTCCTTTCAATAAAATACATACTTGTAAAAAATTTTACAAAGGAGTCCTGAGTTTAGATTGCTAGTCTTCTTGGTACCCATTCATTATGTAGAAGGATCTCAAAGCTCACGAAATTTTATTCAGCTTCCTTTAAGGATTCTTTAACTACTTGTAAAATATTTTATTAGCAGGATCTTCAGGTGGATAATTTTTTCTTATCCCCCCCCCCCTTTTTTTTAATTTTTCTCTTACATATAATGGTAATGGGACCATAGAGCTTCAGTGACTCATCTAACCCGCACTGAATTTTATAAGGGCAAGGTGATGAAAATTCCTGTGTAATCAGACAGTTCCCTTAATAGCATTCTTTGTTCTGTTTTGAATAAAGACCTTACTTTACAAAGTGGATCTTAAAAGGTCTTTTGTGTAGTATCTAGACACAGAATCCTTTAGAAGGTCCATTAAAGTCTTTGTTACTCTTGACACCTGCCCATTAAGACTGTCTTTTAGCAACATTACTTCAGAAAAAGCTTTGTGTATGTGTTTTTCTATTAATTTTTCAAGTGCTGTAGTTCTAGGTTGCAAAACAGATGGCTGTTCATTGTAGCAGTGATAATGTCTTTTTAGGCTAGTAATTTAGTATTCTATTGATTCCACTTAATTATGTTTTATGTAGTGTTGGACTAAGTTGGTTCTGCTTTGAAGAGAAGGCATGCAACCAAGTATGACAATTGTGCTTGAGATGAAGTAGTTGTTAGTTGTTAGCTTGATATCTCTACTTTTTTTTTTTTTCCTTCTGGATTGGAAGAAACTGCCAAGAAAAATATAAAAATTGCAAAGACACCCTAGTGACCATGATAACTAGTTTATGCACATCTTCATAACAGAATTGGAAGGCTAAGAAAAATGGTTATCTATTCAGTTTTCTCATTTTCTGACTTTATGGTTATAATAATGACAGAATTACCTTTCATCATTTGAATTCCTTGTAAATAAAAATGAATTAAACATAGTGGTTTAAGCTAATGTGCTTGTGGTTGGTTGAAGCCAAAACCAGCACAGCATCATCATGCACTGTGGTTCAGCTGATAAGCAAAAATTTGTTGAAACACTGTTACCAAGTGGTTTTCAGGTAAACACTTACACTTTCTATTGTAAAAGGACTTACTAACTTAACACACTAAAGGGCTTTTACCTAACACATTTTAGCTTGTAAATAACATTATGATAATACGGTATATATGTGCATGTTAAGTGAAAATTACAACCAACCACCCTACACACACATTTTTAGGACTGTAGATGCTTTTTGTGTGTCTTAGGGTGGTCACTTGATAACTGTCTTCTTTCTGGCAATGGTTATCTTGTAATCTGCTTTTGGGCATGTTTGGGCTACGTTCTTCCCAGGATTGATTTTACTTTCTGAATCTGTATTTTGGATCCTTTAACTAGCTTACAGTATGGTTTCCTACACAGTATAAACAGCTGAGCTAGTCACACTAGGATCTGTTTTAATAAAGACAAGAACTTTGAGGGTACAGTTCATTTGTGAAATTGTTAGCTGCTTCTGGATGAAATGATCTTTTTTTTCTCTAGCCAGCTTTGAAAACACTGACAAGATATTCATTGACAAGAAAAGGAGCCTGTGGTGTCTTTTCAGGTGTAGACCTTTACCCTTAAAAATATCAGCATTTATTTTTTCACATGGATAATCACCTCAGTGTCTGGTGGGGTGATATTGTCAGCAGATACTTACAACTCCTCTCAGGCACCTTTAGCTGGAAATGCTTTAGTTTGTTAATGGAGCAACCAGAAGTAGTCAATCTTTCATGTATTCCAGAGATGTAACTTTTGCTGCCAATTTAATGCTTCTGCCCTCTCCTTCTCTACTTTCTGAGGTTGATGTTGGCTTTTGTATGGTTTGGCCATTGAGGAGCACATCACAAAATCTTCTGCTGGCTAGTTAGTTAAGTTTATTGACTATAGGCAGAAATACCCATTTTTTACTAGTTGCTCCCTCAGATTTGCCTAGTGTGGAGTGATACATGTGACCTTTACTTGAGATGGCAAGCAAAAGTTCCATTCTTCTGTGGAGCATTTTCCTTGAAAAATGATGCACAGAATTTTAAGACAACTCTTCCTTGTGGACAAAGAAAACCTGCAAACTGTCCAAATTGTTTGGAATCTCAGTTTTGGAATGAGAGGTAGTAAAGAATAGCTATGTATCTCTCTCTTCTAAAACATGCATCTATTCAACTTGTTTAATTTCTGAAAACCTATGTAAGCAAAAAAGAAAACAAAATCTATATTAAGACCATTGTATAAATTACCTGGTCAGGTGTTACTTTCCTTAAATGGGTAATTTAGTGCTGGTAATGATTTGTTTAGGCTTTCCTGAACTGGCTACAACTTTTTCGGTGTGCAGGGTGGTCCTAGGATTACCTAGTCCTAGGTAGTCCTAGTTCTTAGGTTTGGGAATGAGACTTTAATAAGCCAATTTTTTTGACGACTTACAAGTGAACCACTACTACTTACTTGCATTCTAAGTATAAGTGCAAGTTTTGTAAGTCAAAAATAAGTAACAATTTCATACATTACTGAAATATTTTTTTTTTTAAGGTTTTTGCTTGTGGATTATACAACTTTGTTCACAGTGCTAAATGTATATTGAATGTATGTATTTCTGACATGTAGGTCATCACAAACTTAGTGAAAATGTTGAAATCTAGAGATACAAGGAGAAATTTCTGCCCACCAAATCACTGGCTCTCAGAACAAGAAAACATTAAAGCAGATAAGGTAAGAGTAATATCCTTTTTCCACATAGCCTTACAGATGCCAAAGTTTCAGTGGTAAAGTGTTTGATTCCTGACAGTATCGGTGATGTTGATGTTGCACAGTTTTAGTGTGGTTTAAAACCTGGAGTAATGCTGCTTTTCTCTAATGTAAAAGTTTGCATCTCTTAAGAAACTTTTATGTTAAATCATATTTCCAATCCATAAAGTAGAATTTGCTCTACAGTGCAACAGTGTAAGTCATCTGCATTTATAGCAAAGGAGAACTGAAAATCTAGTAGCGTTTTGTTGCATTTTATTTTAAGTACTCTTTATAATAAAAATACTAAATAAAAGAATTGCTCTATAGTGACAAAAAAGCCCTCAAAATTCTCTTCCAAAATAAAAGAAAATTCAGTATTTTCTCTACTTACCTCACCTAGAAATTGCTTTTTTTTTTCCTAAGAGCTTTTGAAAAAAATTACATTGTTTGAGATTAAAAAGTGTGTGTGTGCAAAAGAAAACACTCATGAATGTGCAAGTACACCCTTGGAATCATCAAAAACTTGGATCTTAAGAGTCTAGTTACACCTTAAATAGACAAGCTTGCACTATTAGATGTCTTAACTGCACGGAATAGTTAAGAGTGAACTCTTTTGTTTATTTTTGATGATTGCATATTTGCTTGCCTTGTGTTTAAGATCTCCGTTTCTCTGTTACGTCTCTTTATAATTCTTAGGGAATAGTGCCTGCATATCTTAGGGAAAGTTGTAGTGGTCTTAAACTGTGATACTCACCTGATACTCAATACAAAGTAAACAGAATTTATTTGACATCTCAAAATTCAAACTCAGCTTCTCTGGTATCTTAAATACCAAAATTTAATATAACATTGTATGGTATTTTTAAATGATACGTGGACTTTATATTACATTGTTAATTCTGCAGCTCAGCTTTAAAGCACAAGTATAAGGAGGAGCGATTAGAAATGAAGATACTTAGACATTCAGACACAGTCTTGGATGTGACAATTTTATGTATTCGCTGTGTAATAGTAAATTGTGATATGTAATTAGATAATGTTTAACTGTAAAATACTGTTAATTTATTAGGTTACGCAGCTGTATGTGCCATCCGCCAGACATGTCTGGAGAGTCAGAAGAATGGGAAGAATAGGACCGTTGCAATCTACTTTGGATGGTAAGATACTGTCTATGCAATTGTTGCTTTACTAAGTCAAAATAACAGGTTACCTTATGCAAACAGAATCTACCTTTTATGGAGCTCAGTTGAGTATTTTGTATAGAAGTCTTAATGACAACCAAAAGCAAGGCAATTTTTCATAATTTTGTTTCAGATATTAAAAAAAAAGGTATATTTGTATACACATGTGCATGTATATCTTTAGAATATTTAATGTACAACAGGTTTCCCTAAGCTTCTTCTGGCATTGATGAGGGGGAATGATGAGGTGGACAGATGATACGTGTTAAAAATATACATATTAATATGTATAAAAGGCAGTTGCATAAGATACAAAATTGATAAACTTGCAGAAGATGTAAAGCATTGAGGTTTTGCTTTTAATGTATACTATAAACCAACTTTTTTATTATATATTAAACTGTTACAAACAAGCTTTAGGCACCAAGATAAGTGTTAATTACTGTTTATAAATATTGTGTCTAATCAGATAAGGCAGAAACTTAACCCCTTGAATTACTCAAAATAGCTGGACTTTATGGAACTTGCAGAGAAAGATGAGAGAAATGGACCAACTTAGCAATTAGGCTAAATTTACACTAGTTTAGTTGTGCCAAATCATGTAGACAGTTTGTTTCTTTCAGCTTTTCATACCTTTGTACCTTCACTATTCTAGAATTTTACCGTGCTATGCTCAAGTAAAATAATCATTAGATCACTAATACTTGTGAAGATTTAATAATGAATTAAAAATGAGGCCTTTAAGCAGCAAAATGATTCATCTGTGAGAGTCCGTACCCTCTTTCAAGATGATGTAATCTGCTTGAGTATCTTAGCCAGATACAGTAGATCATTTAGAAGAGACCATAGCCTTTGAATGCTTCTGTAGAGTTGTAGAGAATTAAGGGCTTTGTCCAAGGTTGAAACCTAAGCACTTCTTATAATGTGGTTTTTTTTTATTTGAATAGCTATGATGGTTTAAGTTTACTTTGATTACCTTATTAGTCTAGTTGCCAGACAGCAACTAGTTGGTCCAGTCTAAGTACTCCTCAGAATTTTGAATCGAGTATTTTTTCAGTTTAGTTTCTCTTTTTTTTGGAAGTCGCCTATTCTAAGTGATTGATAATATGAAATCTTAAAAGCAGGTGGTTTAGTGAAAATTGCCAGGCTTTGACAGGCCTGTATCCTGTATACCTTACGGACTCTACATCAGTAATTCCTGTCCTTCCATTGACCTAAATGGCTCTTGACAGCTATACTGTCTTGATGTTCTCCACTGTCAGACCTGTTCCACATTTATTACTTCCAGATTCTCCCTCATGCTACTAGTCTCCTAGTCTCCTTCCCCTCATTCATACAGTATCTTGAGCTCTCTCCCTTGTCTTCCTTCCCATAATAACACCAGTTTCATTAGTTGCCTTCGTCTGGGTAGTTGGTGGATAAGGAATGCGTGTGCTGTGGTTGGTGTGGAGCAGCTACATGCCCTCATTTTGCTGCTTGACTGTCAGACAAGCTGACACACTGAACAGAGCAGATAACTGAGCTCTCCTTGCTGTTTCTGTAATCAAGTCACTAAAGGAATTTCTCTTCTCTGTCCAGTTGAAAATTTTTACAAAACCTAGCATTTTTGAATCTCCTATTCTCTGTCAAAGTTAAAATTCAGTGGTTAGCTCAAAAAGTGTGTTGGAGGCAACATGGAGAGGAAAGATGACACTGTGTTCATGTAAACCTCATTTTCATGCAAAATCAGGCTAAAAAAGTGCAGTCAACATGAATGTATGAAAACAAGCAGGTAACGATGTGCACATGACTTGTTTAATCCCTCTTGACTCCATATGAGTTAAAGCCAATTAGCATGAAAGTACTGCTGAATCACATATGGTCATGTTTATTTGTGCTTTTTCATTTACTTAAACAGCAGGCTTGTGAGTTCTAAATGCCCTGTGTATTGATGACTCCATCCCATATTTCTCTTTAAAGAAAGAAGCTGTGATGGAGAAATGCAGATAAAATTGACTAATTGACTGGAATAATTGAACTATCGAAGTCATGTAGTGGTTTACCTTTGCTGTACATGCACTTTTTATTTAAAATGCTTTTAACTGTTAGCTTAATAGGCTGCATACATTGACTTTAATTAAAAATGTTTACTAAGTAAACGAAGGGTAATCACAGATAAGCATTTTATCAGAAATTCCAAAGGCTTGCAATGTTGAAACCTGCCCCAAATGAATATACATCAAGTATAGTGATGTTTTGGGTCATGTCATGTTAAATTGGTGCTTAAAATATCCCTACTTAAAGTGCTTTGAGGAGTTTAAAAAAAAAAAAAAAAAAAAAAGTGCATTGAAGTGATGTCCAGTTGCAGAAGGGCAGCAAGATGCTAGTCACCACAGGTAGGAGCCAAAGGGGAAAATTGAAACTTGTCATAAACTTCCAGACTGGGTAGTAAAGTGAAGCATTTACTTCAATTTTGTAATATGGTCTATAAATAGTCTAGATTCTGGAGTCTTTTTTCAATAGTGTGGTTATTAAACATGAAAATAAAACAACTAGGGAGTTGTGGGTTTTCTTTCCTCTGTCATCTGAAGCTGGGTGTCTAGTCAATGAGCAATACTACTGATTTTTTTTTTTTTTGCTGCTGTTAATTAATTTACAATCAGATATGTGCTCAGCAACTGAGTTGCTTCCCATGAAGTTACAGCAGGATTGTTACTTCTACTGTGCATTACCCAAAGTCGAGATGTTTCCTAAAAACACCCTCTGTGGGTATAAGAAGGTTCAAAGGAGCTGCATGGTAGTTTGGGAACCACATAAGATGGAGTCCCTCTGTTACTGTGAATTGAATTCTTTTCTAACCTTTTTTTCTTAAGCACCTGATACAATTTCTTGATGTTCTTTTCACTATTTCTGCAGTGACTAGGATTTAATGTGATCACTGTGACCTTCCTGATGGGAGAGAAAACCTATTGAAATAAATGTTACCTTTCTGTTGGTTTCATTAGATTTTGTTTAATTCTTAGTTTTTATGCCTAAAATGATTTGATTGAAAGTAAATGTTGTAGTTGAAAGCACAATACCTTTAAACTACTTTGATAATTGGGATGGGAATATTGTCTATCCCTGTGATGAAAATTCTAATTACTTACAACTTCTTGTCTTCTATCATGTATTTTTTCTTAATTGAAATATTAAAATGTCAATAATAAGAAAATAACTTTTTTCTTCTGAATAAAATAGAAAATACAGGAGTAGTTATTTTATACACATTTTGTTTTCAGTGTGTTTTCACTACTTACTTTTCAGTTTGTAGAAAGGTGAGGCTTTGTGTGACTGTTTAGTAAGTAAACTATTTCAATGTATGTATCTTTATACTAAGTAAATTGAATCACTTGATACAAAATAAACTGTTTTAAAAAAATATTCTCTTTCTAAAATTTTTAAAATTATTATTTCTCTTTTAAGTGGGTTTGGAACCAGCACCTCTTTCCGTATCTGAAGAACGACAACTTGCAATTTTGACAGAGCTACCTTTTGTAGTTCCTTTTGAAGAAAGAGTAAAGGTACCTAATTTCTAATTTAATATGCAATTGGTTTTTTAGTTTTTTGTTTTCAGTAAGTGTAAAAAGAGCACTTGGCTAAGTAAAAACTGGATCATTTGCCTGCAGAAGGATATGACAGGCCATACTGGTTTTCTTCAGTACTCATGTGGCAACTGAACATTTGAAGTTAAATACTTTTTCTCTTTTTTTACTAGTTATATTGCCCTTTATAGTAATTGCATTAAAATTAGAAACATGTATTCCAGGATGTATGAGAGCAGTTGTATGTTTATAATAAACTGCAGTCCTGATTCAAATGATTGATCTACATGATTGCACCCTCTTGTGGTTAGCAGAGCATTAACTAGTTGTGTATCTGTAGTAAACACATTGCAAGGTCAAGACTGGACACTTTTGTGCAGTGGCTGGATTTACTCAGAATGAGATAATGGATGTCCATTTTGAGAAAATAACGCCTGGAGATGAAATTTCTTCATTCATAGCTGAGTGGCTGAACGTTAATAGAGTACGTAGTTTAAAACTTGCAAGATTTTTGTATTATTGGATTTGTTTTCGAATGTCTTCCAGATTTTAAATATGTAATTGTTAGTTCTGTCACCGATTTCAGTTTACATCATACATTTTTTTTAAAGCTATTCTTCTGTTACACACAATTTTTTTTTCTGAGCTGCTTTTGTTGTCAGTAGTATCAATTACTTAAAAACTGCTCCCTGAATTGTCTTGGAAACATTAAGTTGCAAGACACTATCAAGGGAATGATGAATCATTCTATAGGGAACGTAAATCAGTATTTGTCAAAAAACACAACAGCTTTGGTAGAAAAGGAGTGCTTTTTCCAGGCTTCTGTGAAACAGTTATTCCAGCAAAACGTTTTGATAACATATGGCAATATTGCACTGGGGTTACAAGGAAACAGTTGGAAGTTACCACAAGCAGGGATCTCTGTGTCACAATTTAGTCACTGTCTACAACCTCTGGACTTCTTAAAGCTATGTTGAGATGTACGTATGTTAAGTTTCTGGAATTCATAAAACCTTGTTTGTTTTTGTCACAAAAACTGAAGTAAAAATTGGATGAGAGCTTGGAGAGAAGGATAGAGGTACAGACTGAACTTTTACAGTTCAGAGAGGAGATCCTCTTATATTGCTTTTTTGACCAAGTCTGGTCCTTTTTGTGTAATAGTGAGAGTCAACATCCTTTTGGAATCTCCAACTGCCCCTGCTAAACAACTTGCAGTAAGGGAAGAAGATACCTTATCGTGGTCTTGGTTCCTTCCCCCCAGCTTTCAACCAACTGCCGTCTATTACGCTGTGATTTAATGTGGTAATACAGCTCAATGCTGTTTCCATGTGTGGGTTGTTCCGTGTGTCCTCTCATTTTCTGACTTCTTCATGAGATTTTTTTACCTTGAATTACCAGATACTAGATACTCTAACAAGCAATTACTGACTCCAGTCTCATGGTAGGCTCTTCAGCCTTCTGACCCTAGGGGATGTTATCCTCTTTAGCCTTAAGCCACATTGGTGTACACCTTTCAATCTGATATTTACTGGTGGGAGGTAATGAATCCAATTTATATCAAATGCCTTAGTTGTCGCTTACTTAAGCTGTACTCTTAGCAGCTTGCCTATGATGGTGTTGCTTCCTATGGTGTCTACTTCAGTCAGTGTTGCTTACTTTTCCATATGTTAGTCTGAAGTAATTGCAGGTGCTTCTGTTATGTATTAGGGTTCTTATTTCAGGACCAACATATGCATGAACATTGGATTATGTAGGAGTCCTGACTCTATCAAGAACAATTTTTCTGTAAGATACACTTCCAAGTGATTCTTTCCACCTAGTATTGTGTAGCAATAGTTAATAAACTATATCTAGCCATGCTTCAGGAAAGAGAGTGGTGGTGAATATGTTCTCATGCCATGTACGTAAAAAGGAGGTGTCTGTGGCTATGTGTCTTGATGCTGTAGAACTGTAGAAAAATCTAGGTCAGAAGGGACCTCTGGAGGAACTCTAGTCCACATCCTTCCTTGTACGAGGAATAACTTCAGAGTTGAATCAGGGTGCACAAGGACCTGTCCAGATGAGTTTTGACTATCTCCAAAGATGGAGATTTCACAGACTCTTCGTGTAACCTCTTCTGATACTTAATCACTCTCATTTTGAATTTTTTTCTTTATGTCCACTTAGCATTTCTCTTTCTGCAGCTTAAGACTATTTTCTCTTGTCTTCCTCCTGTGTACCTTAGGGGAGAATCTGGCTTTGTCTACACTGTAATCTTCCTGGTTGGAGGGTGTCTTCTCCACTAGCTACGTGTGTCCATGGAAACAGTAGATTTGAGACCCTACGGTAGCTTTCTGTGCTGTTGTCAGATTTTTCTCTTTCATGAAAAATTTGTTGTTTTTAAACATCCGTGGAGACTCCTAGTTTTCTTCATTAAGAAAGCAGTCTGTGATATTATTGGGAGATTACATCCCTGTAAAGGCTGTGGATGTAGTCTATCTAGACTTCAGTAAAGCGTTTGACATGGTCTCCCACAGCATCCTCCTACATAAGATGGCTGCTCATGGCTTAGATGAGTGGACTCTTCGATGGGAAAAAAGCTGTCTGGATGGCCGAGCCCAGAGAGTTGTGGTCAACGGAGCCAAGTCCAGTTGGCGGCCGGTCACTATCTGTGTTCCCCAGGCTCAGTTTTGGGGCTGGTGCTGTTGAACTTCTTTATAGATGATCTGGATGTGGGGATTGAGATTGAGGGCATCCTCAGTAAATTTGCAGTTGACACCAGCTTGGGTGGGAGTGTCGTTATACTGGAGGGTAGGAAGGCTCTATAGAGGGACCTGGACAGGCTGGATAGATGGGCTGAGACCAACGGCATGAGGTTCAACAAGAACAAGTGCTGGGTCCTACACTTTGGCCACAAAAACCCCATGCATTGTTATAGGCTGGCGGAAGAGTGGTTAGAAAGCAGCCCAGCAGAAAAAGACCTGGGGGTGCTGGTAAACAGCCGGCTGAAGATGAGCCAGCAGTGTGCCCAGGTAGCCAAGAAGGCCAGTGGCATCCTGGCTTGTATCAGGAATAGTGTGGCCAGCAGGACCAGGGCAGTGATTGTCCCCCTGTACTTGGCACTGGTGAGACCACACCTCAAGTACTGTGTTCAGTTTTGGGCCCCTC